>NC_058085.1:253243489-253525327 GCF_014858855.1 Bufo gargarizans | reverse complement strand
CGCGCGACTAGTTCGCGCGGTACCACAGGCGCCAATCCGTTCTAGAAACAAATGCCTAAAGAGGGCCACACTTGTGTAAAAATTGTCCACATAAAGATGGTACCCCTTGCCGAATAAGGGTGACACCAAGTCCCAAACTATCTTCCCACTGCTCCCCAGGTAGTCAGGGCAACCGACCGGCTCCAGGGTCTGATCTTTTCCCTCATAGACACGAAATTTGTGGGTATAGCCTGTGGCCCTTTCACAGAGCTTATACAATTTGACCCCATACCGGGCGCGCTTGCTTGGGATGTATTGTTTGAAGCCAAGGCGCCCGGTAAAATGTATTAGGGACTCGTCTACGCAGATGTTTTGCTCAGGGGTATACAAATCTGCAAATTTCTGGTTGAAATGGTCTATGAGGGGCCGAATTTTGTGGAGCCGGTCAAAAGCAGGGTGGCCTCTGGGACGGGAGGCGGTGTTGTCACTAAAGTGCAAGAAACGCAGGATGGTCTCAAATCGTGTCCTGGACATTGCACCAGAGAACATGGGCATGTGATGAATTGGGTTCGTGGACCAATATGACCGCAATTCATGTTTTTTTGTCAGGCCCATGTTGAGGAGGAGGCCCAGAAAAGTTTTAAATTCGGAAACTTGGACTGGTTTCCACCGGAAAGGCTGGGCATAAAAGCTTCCCGGGTTAGCGGTTATAAATTGTGTGGCATACCGGTTTGTCTCTGCCACGACTATGTCTAAGAGCTCCGCAGTCAAGAACAGCTCAAAAAATCCCAGGGCCGAACCGATCTGAGCTGTCTCAACCCGAACTCCAGACAGGGCGGTGAAAGGGGGAACTACAGGTGCGGCTGAAGTTGGGGGCTGCCAATCAGGGTTTGCCAGCACCTCTGGGATTCTAGGGGCTCTACGGGCACGTCTTTGCGGTGGCTGCGACGGGGTCACTACTGCTCGTGCCACCGTACCAGCTTCAACTGCCCTTCTGGTGCTCGCTACTTCACCAGGTTGTACGGCAGTGCTGGTACTAGGTCCAGGATGGGCTGGTCTGCTGGTGTATGCCTCACCACGTAATCCGGCAGCACCAGCCCCACTCTGATGCTCTTGAAGCGGATCCTGCGCAACCTGCGGTCTAGCAACACGGGGCCGGGTACGCCTGGTTCTATCAGGGACCTCAGCCTCCTCGTCCGAACTTTGGGTCAGAGAGCCGCTGCTTTCTACAGGTTCGTATTCTGACCCGCTGGATTCATCAGATGAGGGTTCCCACTCCTCATCCGACTGGGTCAGAAGCCTGTAGGCCTCTTCAGAGGAATACCCCCTGTTTGACATGTGGGCAACTAAATTTAGGGGTATTCCCTGAGACTACCCAGGTAAAAAAAGCAAGCCTGTCTTACAAAGGGGAGGCTAGCGAAGTACCGGAGGCCGCTGCGGTTGATAAAAAATATCAAAAGTGATTTTTTTATCGCCGCAGTGCGTGTAAAGTGGATGTGCAGCGATCAAAAAAAAATTTTTTTTTGTCACTGCGGTGGGGCGGGTGTGGGCGAACGCACGTGTGGGCGACCGATCAGGCCTGATCGGGCAAACACTGCGTTTTGGGTGGAGGGCGAACCTAAAGTGACACTAATACAGTTATAGATCTGACCGTGATCAGTTTTGATCACTTCCAGATACTATAAAAGTACAAATGCTGATTAGCGATACGCTAATCAGCGAATAACGGACTGCGGTGCGGTGGGCTGGGCGCTAACTGATCCCTAACTACCTAACCAAGGGACCTAAACTATACCTAAAACCTAACGGTCAATACCAGTGAAAAAAAAAAGTGACAGTTTGCACTGATCACTTTTTTTCCTTTCACTAGTGATTGACAGGGGCTAGAAGGGGTGATCAAAGGGTTAATAGGGGTTCAGGGGGGTGATCTGGGGCTAAGTATGTACTGTTGGTGTACTCACTGTGAAGCCTGCTCCTCTGCTGGATCCAACCGACGAAAAGAACCAGCAGAGGAGCAGGCAGCCATATAACAGATCATATTTACAAATATGGTCTGCTATGTGGCACTGCGATTGGTTTTTTTGAAAATCAGCAACCTGCCAGCCAATGATCGCTGGCTGGCAGGTCCTGACGAAATACTCCTCTATGAAATGCCGGCCCGCGATGCGCATGTGCGGGCCGGCTGCGGCGAAATCTCGCGTCTCGCGAGATGACGCGCCGATGCGTCCAGGAGGAGAAAAGCAACCACCTTCCGGACGCATCGGCGCGTTAGGCGGTCCGGAGGTGGTTAACAATGTTTGTAAAATCAGTTTTGAAAACCTTGAGGGTGTCGTTTCTAGAATTGGGTCATTTTTGGGTGGTTTCTATTATGTAAGCCTCACAAAGTGACTTCAGACCTGAACTGGTTCCTAAAAAGTGGGTTTTTGAAAATGTCAAAAAAAATTCATGATTTTCTTCTAAACTTCTAAGCCTTGTAACATCCCCCAAAAATACAATATCATTCCCAAATTGATCCAAACATAAAGTAGACATATGGGGAATGTAAAGTAATAATTATTTTTGGAGGTATTACCATGTATTATAGAAGTAAAGAAATTGTCCCCGCTCTGAAGCGCTGCGCTGAACAGTGCCCGGCGCATGCGCCGGATCTTGTGAAGTCGGGGACAGTAGTAGCCGCCCAGCGAAGTGAATATTGATGAGCTGGGCGGCGCTTACTGTACCGGACTTCACAAGATCCGGCGCATGCGCCAGGCACTGTTCAGCGCAGCGCTTCAGAGCCAGGACAGCAGAAGCCGCCCAGCAAAGTGAATATTGATGAGCTGGGCGGCGCTTCCAAACGGCAGTTGGGAGCGGCTGGCTGGGCGCAAGTGGAGGTGAAACACCGCCCCTTGGGCAGATTGAAGACGGTTCAAGCAAGTTATAAAACTTCAGTTTACTGTATTTAGAATGTGGACAGGGGGGATACTTAGATGATTTTAATACCCCTTATAAGACCTGTACTGTCATATAGATACCTAAATATGCTTGTTGGGCCTGTCAGTGTCCCTTTAAGAAGTTAAAATGTTTGTAAATGGCATTTTACTGTCAGCCTCTCCATTTATTTTGAAAAGGGTGGCCTTAGACATCAACCCCAGAAGATTTACTTGATGTATGCCAGTTTTCTGCTGTAAGCTGGCCAAGAATTCATTCAGGGTGTAAATTAAATGCACCCCCCTGCTCTTGATAAATCTCCCCTGATATGTTTGGTGAGTGAAAAATAACTCCAAACATGTTCTGACAACTGCAGGCTATTGTGGGATGATAGGAGTTGTATGAGCCAGAGGTTGGACCAGTGTTCTAGAAGTTAAAATAATTTCTTGCATCAATCGTTATCAGGGTTTTGGTTTATTTCTAGTTTACATCAAGTTTTATATTTCTCCTCTATTGCCTCCACAATTGCCTGGAAATTATCTATATGTTGTATTCTTCCTTGCAGGTGTGCACATGTCCATTTTGTAGGAAGGATGACATCACAGCTACAGAGTTGACCGTCTGATAGCCCAGCTCGACTGCCCACCTCTTTTTAAGCCGAGTGGAGGACATCATCTCTTAAAGAGGGTCCCACAGATGCATCCTAGCAGTTTGAGCACCACTCCTTACAAGAAGAGTCAATGCCCTGAGTGATTTCACTGGGGAATTACTCCGGGATGGTACTTGTGTTGGGATGCACCTCTGGGTGACTATCATCATTCTATAAGATAATGATGTATGTGTGCTGTCAATAACCCCATATAGATTTATGAATGTTTAGATTAAATGGCTACTATCAGACAACCAGGAATGGATGTCTAACATCCCATGATCTATGCAGCTTATCTGGATACTTCATGCAGTACGGGAAGTCTAAGTGGCCATTTATGGACAGGTAGGAAAGATAGTTAGCTAACAAATGAGAAATGCATATATGAGTGATAATGTAATGATCAAAAGAGGAGAGAATGTGAAAGGAAAGAAGTAACTCTGATTTCTTGTATCAATCATCATCAGGGTTTTGGATCATGTCTGTTTTTTTTTTACACTTTCCTGCTTCTCTTTTATTGATATAACATTCAATAATTACCTGGAAATCATTAATATGTTATATTCCTAGTTGAGGGTGTGGACATGTCCATTTTGTAGGAAGGATGACGCCACAGCTACAGAGTTGACCGTCTGATAGCCCAGCTCGACTGCCCACCTCTCCTGAAGACCCTTCAGCTTTTTGAGAGTTGGGTGGAGGACATCATCTCTGAAAGAGGGTCCCACAGATGCACCCTAGCAGTTTGAGCACCACTCCTACAAGAAGAGTCAATGCCCTAAAAGCGTGATTTCACCGGGGATTACTCCGGGGTGGTCCTTGTGTTGGGATGCACCTCTGGCTGGCTGTCGTCATCCTTTTAGGTAGATAATAAAGTGTGTGCTGTCAATAACCCCATAAAGAAGTGGGAATGTTCAGATGAAATGGCTACTATGAGGTGGTCAGGAAGGGATATCTAACATCCCATGATGTATGCAGCTTATCTAGATACTTCATGCAGTACATGCAGTTTAAGGGGCTTTTTCTAGACCGCTAGGACAGATAGTTAGTTAACAAATCAATGAGAAATGCATATATGAATGATAATGTAATGATCAAAAGAGGAGAAAATGTGAAAGGAAAGAAGTAACTCTGATTTCTTGTATCAATCATTATCAGGGTTTTGGTTCATGTCTGTTTTTTTCCACTTTCCTGCTTCTCCTCTATTGATATAACATTTAATAATTACCTGGAAATGATTAATGTTATATTCCTAGTTGAGGGCGTGGACATGTCCATTTTGTAGGAAGGATGACATCACAGCTACAGAGTTGACCGTCTGATAGCCCAGCTCGACTGCCCACCTCTCCTGAAGACCCCTCAGCTTTTTGAGAGTTGGGTGGAGGACATCATCTCTGAAAGAGGGTCCCACAGATGCACCCTAGCAGTTTGAGCACCACTCCTACAAGAAGAGTCAATGCCCTAAAAGCGTGATTTCACCGGGGATTACTCCGGGGTGGTCCTTGTGTTGGGATGCACCTCTGGCTGGCTGTCATCATCCTTTTAGGTAGATAATAAAGTGTGTGCTGTCAATAACCCCATAAAGAAGTGGGAATGTTCAGATGAAATGGCTACTATGAGGTGGTCAGGAAGGGATATCTAACATCCCATGATGTATGCAGCTTATCTAGATACTTCATGCAGTACATGCAGTTTAAGGGGCCTTTTCTAGACCGCTAGGACAGATAGTTAGTTAACAAATCAATGAGAAATGCATATATGAATGATAATGTAATGATCAAAAGAGGAGAAAATGTGAAAGGAAAGAAGTAACTCTGATTTCTTGTATCAATCATTATCAGGGTTTTGGTTCATGTCTGTTTTTTTCCACTTTCCTGCTTCTCCTCTATTGATATAACATTTAATAATTACCTGGAAATGATTAATATGTTATATTCCTAGTTGAGGGCGTGGACATGTCCATTTTGTAGGAAGGATGACATCACAGCTACAGAGTTGACCGTCTGATAGCCCAGCTCGACTGCCCACCTCTCCTGAAGACCCCTCAGCTTTTTGAGAGTTGGGTGGAGGACATCATCTCTGAAAGAGGGTCCCACAGATGCACCCTAGCAGTTTGAGCACCACTCCTACAAGAAGAGTCAATGCCCTAAAAGCGTGATTTCACCGGGGATTACTCCGGGGTGGTCCTTGTGTTGGGATGCACCTCTGGCTGGCTGTCATCATCCTTTTAGGTAGATAATAAAGTGTGTGCTGTCAATAACCCCATAAAAAGGCGGGAATGTTCAGATGAAATGGCTACTATGAGGTGGTCAGGAAGGGATATCTAACATCCCATGATGTATGCAGCTTATCTAGATACTTCATGCAGTACATGCAGTTTAAGGGGCCTTTTCTAGACAGCTAGGACAGATAGTTAGCTAACAAATCAATGAGAAATGCATATATGAATGATAATGTAATGATCAAAAGAGAAGAAAATGTGAAAGGAAAGAAGTAACTCTGATTTCTTGTATCAATCATTATGAGGGTTTTGGTTCATGTCTGTTTTTTTTTTCCACTTTCCTGCTTCTCCTCTATTGATATAACATTTAATAATTACCTGGAAATGATTAATATGTTGTATTTCTTGTTGAGGGTGTGGATATTTCCATTTCGTAGGAAGGATGACATCACAGCTACAGAGTTGACCGTCTGATAGCCCAGCTCGACTGCCCATCTCTCCTGAAGACCCTTCAGCTTTTTGAGAGTTGGGTGGAGGACATCATCTCTGAAAGAGGGTCCCACAGATGCACCCTAGCAGTTTGAGCACCACTCCTACAAGAAGAGTCAATGCCCTAAAAGCGTGATTTCACCGGGGATTACTCCGGGGTGGTCCTTGTGTTAGGATGCACCTCTGGCTGGCTGTCGTCATCCTTTTAGGTAGATAATGATGTGTGTGTGTTGTCAACAACTCCATAAAGATGTGTGATTGTTCAGATGAAATGGCTACTATGAGGCGGCCAGGAATGGATGTCTAACATCCCATGATCTATGCAGCTTATCTGTATACTTCATGCAGTACAGGCAGTCTAAGGGGCCTTTTCTAGACAGGTAGGATAGATAGTTAGCTAATAAATCAATGAGAAATACATATGTGTGATAATGTAATGATCAAAATGGTGAAAAACTTTAAATAAATAAATTATTTCTGATACCCTGCCTGCCTGTAATCTAATTTCATTCATATTAATAAAATATTCTGTTGCTTGAGAAAATTATACTTATATAAGCATAAAAACTTTTTTAACAAGAAGACCTCATATCTTGAGGACCCGTCGAGCCTACCATCAACACCCCCACATTCCAAGAAGACAAGGACACATATCTCTGGAATATGACTGCTCGCATACCATGTTCAATACTACAAGCTCTTTGCATGCTGTATGTGACTATAATGTAATCTTACAATATATTGTCATATTACTTTATTGTAATCCCTGCAGGGACCCTTAAAATAAGTGGAGAGGCAATTCTACTTGAACTAGATGATCGCATTATTTGTTTTATGAAGAATGCCTTCATTAAAGTGGGAAATGTTAACAAGTTGTTGACTAACCATTTAAATACATCTGGGAGGGGGGGGGGGGCATTTAACTCCACAAGGACATTTCTGAGTGTCCTTGCAGAGTAAGGATACTTTCACATCTGTGCTTTTACTTTCAGCTATTGAGATCCGTCATAGGATCTCAAAAGGGGGGAAAACGCTTCAGTTTTGTCCGCATTTATTGTCAATGGGAACAAAACTGAACTGAAGGGAACAGAGTGCACCAAAATGCATTCTGTTTCATTGTGTTCCAATGACGCACACAAAAACACTGCAAGCAGAGCTTTTGACAGATTTGTTTTCTCTGACACAAAAAAAAAGATCTGTCCCCCATTGACTTACAATGGTTTTAGAGACGGATCCGTCATGGCTATTTTTGAGATAAGACAATCGGATCCGTTCGTAATGGATGCAGAAGGTTGTTTTATCATGATGGAAGCGTTTTTGCTGATCCATGACGGATCCAGTAAAAATGCAGATGTGAAAGTAGCCTTAGCAGTTGCAAGGACATCATGCAGTTGCAGAAGCAGTATTCCCCCTTAGCTGGGGCTAATATGTTGGCCTCTGTTACAGGAGAAATCAGCAATTAAAAGAAATGTTAAAAAATAAATATTCTTTTTATGAAAATGAAAAAAATAACACCAATCAGGGACATTGCTGGGGTCTCAAAAGATCCAGAGCCAAAGCCCCAATGCATATGGCTCCAGTCGACACCCCACCGCTCGCACTAGCACTAAAGATTTTAGGCCACGTTCACACTTGCGGTAGCAAGGTCCAGCAGGCATAGTGATTGGGGCCTGAGCAGACTTCCGGTGGCATGGTGGGCTAGTGTTAGCACGGATCCGGCAGGCTGTTTCCCTGCTGGAACAGCCTGCCGGACCCTGCTACCGCAAGTGTGAAAGTAGCCTTAAATGCTTTACTTGCTGCATAGACACTATCAAACATACAGGACTATACAGCAGCACATACTTCTCACATCCAGAGCCTCCCAGGTGACATCTACTCTGATGTAGATGTTTTCTTTCATCTTCTCCTAGACAACTTATTTCAGCCATGCCTCATCTCTGCAGAGATTAACACATAGACATCTTAGGTTCCTCACTTTTCTATCATTCTCCCCATCCTCCCACAAGTATTATCCTGCTGCTCTCTGTGCTCCCCAATACCCCCAAATACTATCCAGAAGAAATAATAGTGCCAAAGATATAGTTCCATAGTAATTGTGCTCCTCAAAGCCCCACCAATGATAATTCCCTTCATTAGTAATAGAGCCCCCTACAGTGCCCCTGGTATAGGACATATCAATTATTAATATTTTGGATTTAATATTAATAATTAATATTAATGAATAGGCAATTACTACTGACTCCGCCTACTTCCTATCTTTATCTCTCTGTTCCTTAACCTTTCTGAACTGCGTGTCTGTACTAAACTATAGTGGCGGCAACTGAAAACTCTATATACCGTATTTTGATTAAATACATTTATTAAAACAATACAAAGCTTACAATCCATTATTTTCTACTGCGTATATATTTATACACATGAACTATAAATATACAGTATACAGTACAGACCAAAAGTTTGGACACACCTTCTCATTCAAAGAGTTTTCTTTATTTTCATGACTATGAAAATTGTAGGACAGGCAACAAGCAGAAGAGACTTGTTTGGGCTAAAGAACACAAGGAATGGACATTAGACCAGTGGAAATCTGTGCTTTGGTCTGATGAGTCCAAATTTGAGATCTTTGGTTCCAACCACCATGTCTTTGTGTGACGCAGAAAAGGTGAACGGATGGACTCTACATGCCTGGTTCCCACCGTGAAGCATGGAGGAGGAGGTGTGATGGTGTGGGGGTGCTTTGCTGGTGACACTGTTGGGGATTTATTCAAAATTGAAGGCATACTAAACCAGCATGGCTACCACAGCATCTTGCAGCGGCATACTATTCCATCCGGTTTGCGTTTAGTTGGACCATCATTTATTTTTCAACAGGACAATTACCCCAAACACACCTCTAGGCTGTGCAAGGGCTATTTGACCACGAAGGAGAGTGATGGGATGCTGTGCCAGATGACCTGGCCTCAACAGTCACCGAACCTGAACCCCATCGAGATGGTTTGGGGTGAGCTGGACCGCAGAGTGAAGGCAAAAGGGCCAACAAGTGCTAAGCATATCTGGGAACTCCTTCAAGACTGTTGGAAGACCATTTCAGGTGACTACTTCTTGAAGCTCATCAAGAGAATGCCAAGAGTGTGCAAAGCAGTAATCAAAGCAAAAGGTGGCTACTTTGAAGAACCTAGAATATGACATGTTTAGTTCTTGTTACTGATATACAGCTTCTATACAGCGATCCGTACCATTGAAATGAATGGGATGGCTTGGGTGTAATTACACCTGCTCCCCGCTGCAGATGCAACGGCTAGAAGGTAAATAGTAAAGAAGAGGCAGCGCTGGCACAGCGCGCGCCTTCTCTTCAAACAGCTGATTGGCGGGGGTGCGGGGTGTCGGACCTCTGCCGATATGATATTGATGACCTATCCTGAGGATAGGTCATCCATAATTATAACTTGGACAACTCATTTAACTATAATGGGACTCAAAGTTGATTCGGCTTGACAAAAACTGGTAGAAGACTTATTTCTTAGCTCTAATGCCCGAAAAAGGCCAGATCCCTTTTGGATTCCATTATAGTCAATGTGGTCTGGCGGTGCCCCTGCCCTTTCCGATTATGCCAGATATGAAGAATTCCAGCAGGCTGTTCCTAGTTTTAGTGCTAATGTGAAACTAATTCATTGAGTTCCCTCATCATACTCCCCATATACCGTGTTTCTCTGAAAATAACACAGGGTCTTATTTTTTTCTCTGAAAAAAGGGCTAGGGCTTATTTTCGGGGTAGAGCTTATTTGGTGTAGTGTCAGTGGGTGTTACTGGCACTCTCTCTAACATTCTCTGAGGCAATTGCACTGTGCCCTATATCTCTATCTCCTCTCTGCACTTGGTAGTCGGACTCGTGAGGCAGAATTCTAGAGCCACTTTGGCAGTTGCACCCTGCCCTCTCTATAGTATCTCCTCTTGGGAGGCAGCATACGGGAGGCAGTAGATGCATCTCATGATTGGGTGAGTGGATTCTGCCATGCCTGTGCAGCGGGCCGCCCCCTGGGGCCCTATTAGATGGAACAGAGTACCCAGGTGTAGGAATGGCCAAGTGGCATAGAGTGGTCTAAGATGTCCCTTATATGTTTTGTGCAAGTGTCACAGTGCTCCTACCTGGATACAGCTGGAACCCCAGGTGTTGGCTCCGAAGCAGACAAATAAGGTGTAGTAATTGAAGAATTGGAAGAAATAATTGAGTCTAGACCTTTCGATGAAGTAGAATAGCAGCTTTACTGTGGTAAACGTTCTTCAAAACGGTTTACAAACTTGGCTTTAGCATTAAAGATCTGGCAGGCAAACTCGTCCCTGCTACATCTGTTGCTCTCTGGTGCTGCTGTACTGAAAGGCTGACTGTATAGTTCAGCTTCTTTATGCTGCAACTTCTCTCTTTGTAGTATGGTCTGTCTCTAGATAAGGCCAGAGGAATCTCCTCCTGGCTCCTGAGGTTTCAAGCTTTGGCCTCCATGACCAGCAGAGCTAGACTGACTGAAACTCTGGTCCCCACCCTTCCTGCAGGAAATAGGACTCACCCAGTTCTCCACAGAGGGGGGTTAGAATGGAATGGAAAGCTCCATTCTGCCTAACTGTAGCTCTGCCGTATTTGCTGCCTTCTGCTGGTGAACCAGGCACATTACACGTGAACATAAGAGTTGCAAAATAGGAAATGCACAGTGTTCATGGAATAAATACACATAATTACATGAGGTTAACCAGTAAAGACAGTAGCAAGGTGCAAAGGTGGTAATGCCATTCTGGGGCGTTACACCTGCTACCGTCCTGGACATCGTGTAAGTTATTCTTATTCTCCTTGTCCGTAACATCAGTGACGTCATGTGACATAACCTAGCGCTGGAGGGCTTATATTTGGAGTAGGGCTTATATTTGAAGCCTACTCAAAAAAAACCTGCAAAATAGCTCTAGGGCTTATTTTCAGGGTAGGGCTTATTTTTTTAGAAAATTTTCAATGAAATGACATTGATGCTCCACTAGGTAGTACGTGTATGCATGCTTGACATCTAAATGCATGGCTGAATGGTGTCTAGAGTGCTGTGTCTAGAGTGCATATGAGCAGGTGTAACCTGCCTGTTGTAGCAAAATTAAGGACCTCTTTGGAGATGGATGTTTCCCTGTTGCTAATGTAGCACAGAGAAATGTTGTAGCATTTATTTCCAGTAGAGGGTGCTAGGGAAGAATATTCAGCTTGGACAGGAAGTGGGCAGGGAATACTGCTTCAGTGTGTACACATGTGTGCAGAGCCCAAGTGTATATTTTAATTAGAACCCGAGCTCGGGTATCAGAGCAGCAAGGGTGGAGAACTGAACACATAAGAAGAGAAATGGCCTTGTATTGGCATCAGAATGTTGACCAGCCAGATACTAGAGTAGCAGTTGGTAAGCAGAGAATGGAGCCTAGGTGTGTACAAGCACCAGCGCTACTGTTGAACAGAGGCATATATTGCATCTGCATGTACAGAAATTACAAGACCTGTGTATGCAAAGAATAAGCACAATATTATTCTGAAATTGTTCTCAGTTCAATCAAGGGCAATTGCTGAGATGCAGAGAATGTTCAAGTATTACATTAACCCAAGGCCGGCCTCAGGCCCCTTCCAGGCGAGCGTGTCCGGATTATGTCCGGATGAGTTGCAGATGCATTCAGTGAAAACTGCGCGATTTCGCAAACAAAGCCATAAAGTTTGGTTTGTGACCGCGTTCAGTTGTTCAGTTTTTATCACGCGGGTGCAATGCGATTTACTGCGTTTTGCACGCGCGTGATAAAAAAAGGAATGTTTACAAACATCCCTTAGCAACCATCCGTGAAAAACCTATTGCATCCGCACTTGCTTTTCATGCAGCCCCATTCACTTCTATGAGGCCAGTGTTGCATGAAAATCGCTGAATATAGAACATGCTGCAATTTTCACGCTACGCAAAAGTGATGCATCAAAACCACCGCCCATGTACACAGACCCATTTAAATGAATGGGTCCGGATTCCGTGCGGGCGCAATGCATTCACAAAACGCATTGCACCAGCACAGAATTCTCGCTGGTTTGAAAGGGGCCTTACGGGTATGTGACCTGTGCGACCTCACAAGGTGCACTGCCCTGCACTCCTGAAGAGGGAGCCAGATGGTTTCATTTTCCAGGCACCCAGTCACCAGAATGATTCATTTTCCGGGTGCCCCTTTACTAGTTGGATACCATAGTAAAGCAGGGAGGCATCAGCTCCCTGGTTCACTATGATCCAGCCTATGCTCTCCAACAGCAGGCATGATGCAGAGACACCGCACCTGCTGAGCTGTGTACAAAGAGCGCACAGGGCGGGAATCTGCCTGCCCGCTCTCCAGCTCAGCAGGCGGGATGAAATCACCACATTGTGCCTGCTGCTGGAGATAGCGGTGTGTTCTTTGCTCACAGAGGAAAGGAGGCTGCCTGGTAAGTATTAGATTTTTTTTATCATTATTATTGGATTGGGGCAGAATTACTGAATTGGGGCACTAAGGGGGCAGAACCACTGGATGGAGCCACTAATGGATTGGAGGCACTAAGAGGGCAGGACTACTGGATGGGGGCACTAACAGGCAAAACTACTGGATGGGGGCACTAAGGGGTCAGAACTACTGGATGGAGCCACTAATGGATTGGAGGCACTAAGAGGGCAGGACTACTGGATGGGGGCACTAACATGCACAACTACTGGATGGGGGCACTAAGGGGTCAGAACTACTGGATTTGGGCAAATAAGGGGGCAACACTACTGGATGGGGACACTAATGGGGCAGCACTCCTGTACTGATTGGGGTACTAAGAGGGCAGCACTACTGGAAGGGGGCAGGTCTACTGATGGAGGGCACTAAGGGGGCAAACTACTGGATTAGGGGCACTAAGAGTGCAGCCTCACTGTAACTGGGCAGCACTACTGGATGGAGGCACTAAGCTGGCATCACTACTCAGGGGCACTAAAGGGCTTTTTACCATGTAGGGACAATAAGGATTTAGAGGCATTTTACTCTTTGGGGACATTTAAGGGGCTTAACTATCAAATGGGGGCACTAATGGAGCATAACTACTATGAGAGGGTACTATGTGGGCATAACTAGTACATGGGGGCACTATGGGGACATAACCAGTGTGTGGGAGCAAAACTACTGTGTACGGGGGCAATGGAGGAATAATTGCGTTGTGGGGCAGTAAGAGGGCATACTTACTGTTCTGGTACACAAGGACAGCATTTTACTCTGAGGAATCACTAAAGAGGCATTCTACTGAGTGAGGGCACAAACAGTGCATTATTACTGTGATGGAAAACTAAGGGGGCATAACTACGGTGAAAGGGCAGGCACATGCTGCAGCTGCAACATTCTGCAGATGCCGGTATGGCTTCCTCTGGACAAGCCTGCATCTGCATAACGTTACAGGTGGCACAATGATGTTTTTGGGCCACTTTCATCACAAAAAAGTGCTGAACGTCGAGGCAGGTAGCCAGTAGTTCCTTTCACAGCTATTTGTAGCTTTTTTTTGCATTGCAGGTGGCATTGCAATGTTCCGCAGATGCAGGCCTGTGTAGAAGTGGTTATAGCATGAGGCACACTATAGGGGACACAGAGTAAGAGGCTATATAAAGGGGTCACAGATCCTGGCTCTATTAAAAGGGGTCATAGATCCTGGTACTAAATACAGGGCACTATATACAGTGGGCACAACACATGTGGCACTATATACAGGGGTCACAGAGAGTTAGCTACATATACATGGGGCACACAGTGTGTGGCAAGATCCGGATCCGTTTTTTGCGGACCACAAAATACTGAAAAAGCCATACGGTCGTGTGCAAGAGTCCTTAGTAAGTAGGTTCCCGATGTGTTGGAAAAGTGAGACGCTGAAGACATCTGGGTGGCAAACTCTGCAGAGACATGTAGTGGCCAGGAGAAGTCATCCCAGTGTCTGGACTGGATGAAAAAGGTAAGGAAAGAGAAAAACTCCGGGTGAGACATCACCTGTAAGTCACTAAATGTACATGTTTACCACTTACTCTGTGTGATCAGTACTGTAGTCACTGTACAGCGTGGTGATGGGTGGTAGCATTCTCTTGTAAAACTACAACTCCCAGCATAACTTTACACATGTTCAGGCCATGCTTGAACCTGTAGTTTTACACTTTACATACTTATGTCAAGAGCTAACCTGACTATGCAAATTATATGTGTATTGAGCTTGTGCTGTATACAGTATATGCACTGTATTGGTTCTGTATTTACAGTCAGGTCCATAAATATTGGGACATCTACATAATTCTAAAATTTTTGGCTCTATACACCACCACAATGGATTTGAAATGAAACAAACAAGATGTGCTTTACCTGCAGACTGTCAGCTTTAATTTGAGGGTATTTACATCCAAATCAGTTGAACGGTGTAGGAATTACAACAGTTTGCATATGTGCCTCCCACTTGTTAAGGGACCAAAGGTAATAGGACAATTGGCTTCTCAGCTGTCCCATGGCCAGGTGTGTGTTATTCCCTCATTATCCCAATTACAATGAGCAGATAAAAGGTCCAGAGTTAATTGCAAGTGTGCTATTTGGAATCTGTTGCTGTCAACTCTCAAGATGAGATCCAAAGAGCTGTCACTATCAGTGAAGCAAGCCATCATTAGGCTGAAAAAACAAAACAAACCCATCAGAGTGATAGCAAAAACATTAGATGTGGCCAAAACAACTTTTTGGAACATTCTTAAAAAGGAGGAACGCATCGGTGAGCTCGGCAACACCAAAAGACCCGGAAGACCACAGAAAACAACTGTGATGGATGACCGAAGAATTCTTTCCCTGTTGAAGAAAACACCCTTCACAACAGTTGGCCAGAACAAGAACACTCTCCAGGAGGTAGGTGTATGTGTGTGTCAAAGTCAACAATCAAGAGAAGACTTCACCAGAGTGAATACAGAGGGTTCACCACAAGATGTAAACCATTGGTGAGCCTCAAAATCAGGAAGGCCAGATTAGAGTTTGCCAAACGACATCTAAAACAGCCTTCACAGTTCTGGAACAACATCCTATGGACAGATGAGACCAAGATCAACTTGTACCAGAGTGATGGGAAGAGAAGAGTATGGAGAAGGAAAGTAACTGCTCATGATCCTAAGTATACCACCTCATCAGTGAAGCATGGTGGTGGTAGTGTCATGGTGTGGGCATGTATGGCTGCCAATGGAACTGGTTCTCTTGTATTTATTGATGATGTGATTGCTGACAAAAGCAGCAGGATGAATTCTAAAGTGTTTCGGGCAATATTATCTGCTCATATTTAGCCAAATGCTTCAGAACTCATCGGACGGCGCTTCACAGTGCAGATGGACAATGACCCAAAGCATACTGCAAAAGCAACCAAAGAGTTTGTTAAGGGAAAGTGGAATGTTATGCAATGGCCAAATCAATCATCTAATCTGAACCCGATTGAGCATGCATTTCACTTGCTGAAGACAAAACTACGGTAGAGGCCTGGCAGAGCATCACCAGAGATGAAACCCCGCGTCTGGTGATGTCTATGGGTTCCAGACTTCAGGCTGTAATTGACTGCAAAGGATTTGCAACCAAGTATTAAAAAGTGAAAGTTTGATTTATGATTATTATTATGTTCCATTACTTTTGCTCCCTCAACAAGTGGGAGGCACATATGCAAGCTGTTGTAATTCCTACACCGTTCACCTGATTTGGATGTAAATACCCTCAGATTAAAGCTGACAGTCTGCAGTTAAAGCACATCTTGTTCGTTTCATTTCAAATCCATTGTGGTGGTGTATAGAGCCAAAAATGTTAGAATTGTGTTGATGTCCCAATATTTACGGACCTGACTGTATGTAATGAGCTTGGTTCTGGTGCTGTAATTATGAAATGAGCACTGTTCTGTGCTGTATTTATGTTCCCTTCTTGATTCCGATGCTTGTGATGTACTTGGTTCTAGTGCTGTATTTATGTAATGAACTCGGTTCTGGTGCTGTATTTACATAATGGACTTGGTTCTGGTGCTGTATTAATATAACAAGCTTGGTTCTGGTGCTATATTTATATAATGAGCTCGGTTCTGGTGCTGTATTTATATAATGAGCTCGGTTCTGGTGCTGTATTTATGTAATGAGCTCGGTTCTGGTGCTGTATTTATATAATGAGCTCGGTTCTAGTGCTGTATTTATGTAATGAGCTCGGTTCTGGTGCTGTATTTATGTAATGAACTCGGTTCTGGTGCTGTATTTATGTAATGAGCTTGGTTCTAGTGCTGTATTTATGTAATGAACTCGGTTCTGGTGCTGTATTTATGTAATGAGCTTGGTTCTAGTGCTGTATTTATGTAATGAACTCAGTTCTGGTGCTGTATTTACATAATGGACTTGGTTCTGGTGCTGTATTAATATAACAAGCTTGGTTCTGGTGCTATATTTATATAATGAGCTTGATTCTGGTGCTGTATTTATGTAATGAGCTACGTTCTGGTGCTGTATTTATATAATGAGATTGGTTCTGGTGCTGTATTTATATAATGAGCTTGGTTCTGGTGCTGTATTTATATAATGAGCTTGGTTCTGGTGCTGTATTTATATAATGAGCTTGGTTCTGGTGCTGTATTTATGTAATGAGCTCGGTTCTGGTGCTGTATTTATGTAATGAGCTTGGTTCTGGTCCTGTATTTATATAATGAGCTCGGTTCTGGTGCTGTATTTATATAATGAGCTCGGTTCCGGTGCTGTATTTATGTAATGAGCTCGGTTCTGGTGCTGTATTTATGTAATGAGCTCGGTTCTGGTGCTGTATTTATGTAATGAGCTTGGTTCTAGTGCTGTATTTATGTAATGAACTCGGTTCTGGTGCTGTATTTATGTAATGAGCTTGGTTCTGGTGCTGTATTAATATAACAAGCTTGGTTCTGGTGCTGTATTAATATAACAAGCTTGGTTCTGGTGCTGTATTTATATAATGATATCGGTTCTGGTGCTATATTTATATAATGAGCTTGGTTCTGGTGCTGTATTTATATAATGAGCTCGGTTCTGGTGCTATATTTATATAATGAGCTTGGTTCTGGTGCTGTATTTATATAATGAACTCGGTTCTGGTGCTGTATTTATATAATGAGCTCGGTTCTGGTGCTGTATTTATATAATGAGCTTGGTTCTGGTGCTGTATTTATATAATGAGCTTGGTTCTGGTGCTGTATTTATATAATGAGCTTGGTTCTGGTGCTGTATTTATATAATGAGCTTGGTTCTGGTGCTGTATTTATGTAATGAGCTCGGTTCTGGTGCTGTATTTATGTAATGAGCTTGGTTCTGGTCCTGTATTTATATAATGAGCTCGGTTCTGGTGCTGTATTTATATAATGAGCTCGGTTCAGGTGCTGTATTTATGTAATGAGCTCGGTTCTGGTGCTGTATTTATGTAATGAGCTCGGTTCTGGTGCTGTATTTATGTAATGAGCTCGGTTCTGGTGCTGTATTTATATAATGAGCTTGGTTCTGGTGCTACATTTATGTAATGAGCTTGGTTCTGGTGCTGTATTTATATAATGAGCTTGGTTCTGGTGCTGTATTTATATAATGAGCTCGGTTCTGGTGCTGTATTTATATAATGAGCTTGGTTCTGGTGCTGTATTTATATAATGAGCTCGGTTCTGGTGCTGTATTTATATAATGAGTTTGGTTCTGCTGCTGTATTTATGTAATGAGCTCGGTTCTGGTGCTGTATTTATATAATGAGCTTGGTTCTGGTGCTGTATTTATATAATGAGCTTGGTTCTGCTGCTGTATTTATGTAATGAGCTCGGTTCTGGTGCTATATTTATATAATGAGCTCGGTTCTGGTGCTGTATTTATATAATTAGCTCGGTTCTGGTGCTGTATTTATATAATGAGCTCGGTTCTGGTGCTGTATTTATATAATGAGCTTGGTTCTGGTGCTGTATTTATATAATGAGCTCGGTTCTGGTGCTGTATTTATATAATGAGCTCGGTTCTGGTGCTGTATTTATGTAATGAGCTTGGTTCCGGTGCTGTATTTATATAATGAGCTTGTTCTGGTGCTGTATTTATATAATGAGCTCGGTTCTGGTGCTGTATTTATATAATGAGCTTGGTTCTGGTGCTGTATTTATATAATGAGCTCGGTTCTGGTGCTGTATTTATATAATGAGCTTGGTTCCGGTGCTGTATTTATATAATGAGCTTGTTCTGGTGCTGTATTTATGTAATGAGCTTGGTTCCGGTGCTGTATTTATGTAATGAGCTCGGTTCTGGTGCTGTATTTATGTAATGAGCTTGGTTCCGGTGCTGTATTTATGTAATGAGCTCGGTTCTGGTGCTGTATTTATATAATGAGCTTGGTTCTGGTCCTGTATTTATATAATGAGCTCGGTTCTGGTGCTGTATTTATATAATGAGCTCGGTTCCGGTGCTGTATTTATGTAATGATCTCGGTTCTGGTGCTGTATTTATGTAATGAGCTCGGTTCCGGTGCTGTATTTATGTAATGAGCTCGGTTCTGGTGCTGTATTTATGTAATGAGCTCGGTTCTGGTGCTGTATTTATATAATGAGCTTGGTTCTGGTGCTGTATTTATGTAATGAGCTTGGTTCTGGTGCTGTATTTATATAATGAGCTTGGTTCTGGTCCTGTATTTATATAATGAGCTCGGTTCTGGTGCTGTATTTATATAATGAGCTTGGTTCTGGTGCTGTATTTATATAATGAGCTCGGTTCTGGTGCTGTATTTATATAATGAGCTTGGTTCCGGTGCTGTATTTATATAATGAGCTTGTTCTGGTGCTGTATTTATGTAATGAGCTTGGTTCCGGTGCTGTATTTATGTAATGAGCTTGGTTCTGGTGCTGTATTTATATAATGAGCTCGGGTCTGGTGCTGTATTTATATAATGAGCTTGGTTCCGGTGCTGTATTTATGTAATGAGCTCGGTTCTGGTGCTGTATTTATATAATGAGCTTGGTTCTGGTGCTGTATTTATATAATGAGCTCGGTTCTGGTGCTGTATTTATGTAATGAGCTCGGTTCTGGTGCTGTATTTATGTAATGAGCTTGGTTCTGGTCCTGTATTTATATAATGAGCTCGGTTCTGGTGCTGTATTTATATAATGAGCTTGGTTCTGGTGCTGTATTTATATAATGAGCTCGGTTCTGGTGCTGTATTTATATAATGAGCTTGGTTCCGGTGCTGTATTTATATAATGAGCTTGTTCTGGTGCTGTATTTATGTAATGAGCTTGGTTCCGGTGCTGTATTTATGTAATGAGCTCGGTTCTGGTGCTGTATTTATATAATGAGCTCGGTTCTGGTGTGTCTACTACCACTTCTATGCATATATAGCGTCCTCTTTACTTACTGCTATGGAACTTATGAAAATAGCCAGTGCTCAGCTATTTTTGAAAGTCCCATAATGGTTGTGGAGGTTTGTGTGTTGGGGGGGGGGGGGGGGGGGAGCGCAAACAGGCTTCTCATACAGAGTGCCATGTACCCTAAGGCCAGCCCTGCATTAACCTTATTGCTGGTGGGAGCCATTTAGAGTTCTATAGTTACATCTATCCTGTCACCTAGATGTATTACTGTAATTGACATACATTGGATTAGGCTGTTTTGTATGGTACCATGCATGTCTCTTGCACCTTGAGGTGTGCAGGTTTAGGGAGTAGGGTTCTATGGTACATTGTGATACCAACTTGTTCTTTCATGGTAGGATGTAACGTTCTATAGGAGGTGCAAACATCAGTGTGGGTCCAGTAAGGGTGTGCATTATGAAGTGTTGATAGAAGGGGATAGAGCAGAATGTAACCCTTAAGTGGGGATAATTTGAGAGCACACATATTCAAAATATCAAATTGTATTATGTACTATGATTACACTATATACACAATAAAACCCATAAGGGACAGATTATGCAGGAAAGAATACCCAAGAGGAAGAGACGGCGAAGCGTACGTTGGGGTGGTGTGTCTCCTGACCGCTGGTTGGTATCCCCACAGCTGTGTCCATGTATGTGTATGTTATTAGGCTGCTCAAGAGTAATATTGTGTTTACACAGCTAGGCGTTGTGCCCTCTGATATGGAGTGTTATTGATGGATGCTGGGTGGGTGTAGGATTCGGGCAGTGTTTGTTACTTAACCATGATGGTTATAATTTGTTGTTGTTGCCTTTGTGTCCTTACCAGTTCAGTGTAATCGGGGGACACACATTGTTTCCAGATTCTCTCCTGCATAATCTGTCCCTTATAAGTTTTATTGTGTCTATAGTGTAATCATGGTATATACCGTAATAAAATTTGATATTTTGAATATGTGTGTTCTCAAATTGGTGTTTGTTGTTGCATTATCGCACATTATTGGCTATGATTTGTTTAATGTTGGAGTTCCTTATGTGGGGATGCCAACCGTGCAAGAATTTCTGGACAGTCCATAAAAATAGGTGACTTTTTTTCTGTGTCCATGAAAAAAATAGATGTGTCCGTGATTTTTTTGAGGCTGGTTGTACTTGACTAGATTATTTTGGTGGCAATTATCATTATTTTACAGCTCACAGTAAATGTTGGTAATGAGTTCTTCTCAGGATATTGAGCTACTGTTACTTATAATCTTCATAATTCATTATGGTTTTCCAATTTGTTAGTAAAAAATGTTGACTGTCTGTGATTCTGAGATAAGTTGTCTAGAAAAAGAAGAATTCTGCAACCCTGCCCTTATGTCCTGATGGCTTGCAATCACAGGTTTACAATCATAGGCTGTAATATTTGTTGTTGCCACTAGATGTCTCTGTTATAGCAAACAACAGGGAGATGATGTGCACTGAAAGGTCTCCAAAAGATATCCTCATAGTAAAGACTAGAGATGAGCAAATCGAAGCTGACAAAGTGGAATGTTAGGACATGGAGCAAGGAACTCTGGGAACGAGCTATCAACCACAATGCCATGCATGCAGCCAATCAGCAGCCAGCCCTGTGATGTCACAGCCCTATAAATAGCCTCCGCCATCTTGGATTCAGCCATTTTCCAGTGTACTTAGTGCAGGGAGAGACGTTAGCAGGCGCTAGGGACAGTGCTAGGAAAGACTTAAAAACGAATATTTTCTTAATAGAAGTTCAGGGAAAGAGCATTAGAAGTGTAGGGAAAGGATAGGGAGGAATTATTCCACAGCATTGAAGCAGAACAGCGTTCAATAGGGGAGGTTACAGCCTGGGTAATAGGAACAATCCTATTACACCTTGCTGCACTGACTGGGGATCCAAATTGCCATTATACTGCTGCTCAGTTCAGGTTTGCGATATCTCTGCAATTCCAGCAAACTGTTCTTGTTATTGGGGGCTTATTAGCCCTTGTGCGGTTATATATATATATATGTATGTACCAAAGCCTTTTTTTGTTGTGTATTAGTGGGGAGAAAAGGGGGCTTATTAGCTGTTGTTTGTGCAGTATGCAGCCCTGCAGGGTGAGCGAATGGTGAGGTCACAGGGGTAGTTACTAACCGAGGGTGTTTTTGGTACTCACAGTTTTTATATACCCTGGGCAGGCGTACAGCAGTGATGGAGAGGCTGGCACAGGGATCCTCTGGGGCACTCTCTATGTATAGGGACCAGGCCAGGTGGTAGGTGAGGTGCCCTGGGTGTTGCAGGTTTAATGTGCCGGTGGCAAGATCCCTTTAAGTTCGTGACGCCAGTGCCGGTAACGGTGGCACACCGATTTGTTGTAGGAATAATTGAGGAACACAAGTTGCAGTGAACCAGAACTTCCTTTTACTGAAACAGTTCAACTATTTACAGTCAGTTCCACATGTACAAGATTATCACAGGCAGGCTTTACATACACGGCAGGCAAAGTCCTTGCAAGATACTCAGAGGGAATAACACTTACAGATCAGGCTGTATTTTCCTCAGCTCCTGTCTGGCTTTATCCAAGGCCTGTATGCCCTATTGCTGGCTTTATCCTTGGGTAGGGAAACCTTCCTCTGGCATATGTCTCCTTGCTGTAGAAATATCCTTCTGCCCTTCAGCTTTCTGTTTGACTGGAATAAACTTGGCTCTGCACTGTACTTGTAAAGGAGCTTGGTTTCTCAGGAGGCAAACTCTTCCCCTGGATGCAGGCTAGTACCCTGGACTGTCTAGCTGCATGTTAGAAGCTGCACTTCAGCTGCTGCCTAGCTATAGCTAAAGTCACACTGGCTCCTAACCACACACTACTCTCCTGACCTGGACCTGACTATATATATATTAGGGGGTTCCCTACTCTACTGCCTAGGAGGAGGAACTACACCCCTAACAGGCCTGGTACAGGAGATAACAGGAAAATACACATAAAAACATTATATAAAATACAATTACCCTGTCCCACAGGAGGTGGGGAACAACGTGGCCCAATTGACCCTTGTGTAGTGCCACATTTACCTAGTGGGACACTACATTTGTTGAAGTGAGAAAAATACAGCCCTTTTTGGTGTGTATTAGTGGCAAAAAAAAATATTATTTGCCATTCACGGCTGCAGTTATATGTTCTAAAGCCCTTTTTGTTGTGTATTAGTGGGGAAAAAGAAAAAGGGCTTATTAGCCGTTCTGTGTTGAAGTGAGAAAATGACAGCCCTTATTAGTGAGAAAAAATATTATTTTTTGCCATTCACGGCCGCAGTTATATGTTCTGAAGCCTTTTTTTGGCCTGTATTAGAAGAGGAAAAGAAAAAGGGCTTATTAGCCATTGTGTGGTGAAGTGGGAAAATTTCAGTCCTTTTTGGCGTGTATTAATTGCTAAAAAAGATATTATTTGCTGTTCAGCGGTGAAGTTCCATTGTATTACAGCCATTTACGGGGTGTATTAATAGGATAGATACGTACGTCCTATTAGCCGTTCTGCGGTGAATTGTGAATGTTATATTTATTTTTTGGGGGTGTATTAATAAGGCCTCTTTCACACTTGCGTTGTCCGGATCCGGCATGTACTCCACTTGCCGGAATTACACGCCGGATCCGGAAAAACGCAAGTGTACTGAAAGCATTTGAAGACGGATCCGTCTTCAAAATGCTTTCAGTGTTACTATGGCAGCCAGGACGCTATTAAAGTCCTGGTTGCCATAGTAGTAGAGGGGAGCGGTATACTTACAGTCCGCGCGGCTCCCGGGGCGCTCCAGAGTGACGCATGGATCATGTGATCCATGCGATCACGTCATCCATGCGCATGGGGCGCCCTGACGTCACTCTGGAGCGCCCCGGGAGCCGCACGGATGGTAAGTATGCTGCTCCCCCACTCCCCACTACACTTTACCATGGCTGCCAGGACTTTAGCGTCCCGGCAGCCATGGTAACCATTGAGAAAAAGCTAAACGTCGCATCCGGCAATGCGCCGAAACGACGTTTAGCTTAAGGCCGGATCCGGATCAATGCCTTTCAATGGGCATTCATTCCGGATCCGGCCTTGCGGCAAGTGTTCCGGATTTTTGGCCAGAGCAAAAAGCGCAGCATGCTGGGCTATTTGCTGCGGGCAAAAAACGTTCCGTTCCGGAATGGAAGACATCCTGATGCATCCTGAACGGATTTCTTTCCATTCAGAATGCATTAGGATAAAACTGATCAGGATTCTTCCGGCATAGAACCCCGACGACGGAACTCTATGCCGGAAGAAAAGAACGCAGATGTGAAAGAGCCCTAAGAAAAAGAATACATCTTATTAGCCGGTCTGCAGTGAACCAACATTGTTATACAGCCATTGTTGGGGTGCATTAATGGGAAAAATAAGCAAGTGTTATTAGCCGTTCTGCGGTGAATTTACATTGTCATACAGACATTTTGGCGCTGTATTAATAGCAAAAATAAATGTAGACTTTCTTTTGTAGGGACTGAGTAATTGCGTTGATTAGCCATTCAGTGGTGAAATTTTTTGTGAAACAGCCTTTTTTGGGAAAATTGGTCGGTAGCTGTAACTTCGGTCAAGAACAATATGTGTCCTGTACGGCCCACTGTGTAAATGTCGTTCCTGCCCAGCCACACCAGCAACTTGGCTAGGTGACGGCGCTTCTGCCTCCACGTTCTCACACCGTTGGTCCTGCGACAATATCCGCCTCTGCCTCCTCATCCTCCTCTGTGTCCTCAGCCTCCACTGCAGGGACAGTTCACAGTGCCCCTCCAGCATACCACATGTGCAGGGCACTGCGGTGTCACGCTGTTCTACACCACGTTTGCCTGGGCGAACTGAGTCACACAGAGGAGAAACTGCTCCGTGTTCTTCATCAAGAAATCAAATCCTGGCTTTCTCTGTGTCAACTCAAAATCGAAATAATGGTGACCGACAACGGGAAGAACATGGTGTCCGTGTTGTGCCAAGGGGGGCTGAGCTATGCGCCCTGCATGGCGCATGTGTTCAATTTGGTTGTAAAGTGGTTCCTGAAAGTCTTTGACCCATCTGCAAGACAATCGTACACCGCCAAGCACACCCTCCTCCAACATAGGCTGATATGTGACGTTTCCACACATTGGAATTCCACCCTCCATTGGAGCACAAGCAATGTGTAGCAAAATGGGTGGTTCTTCTACACAGGTGACAGGAGAGGAGGAGCAGGAGCAAGAGAGAGATGAGAAAGACGAGGCAGATGACCCAGGCAAACCGTGGCAGTATGCAGTGGAGATGGAGGCAGGTAGTCCCTCCAAGTCACTTGCGCAAATGGTACAAGAAATCATTGTGGATGATAGGTACGTGTCACCGAGGTTCCTGGCCTCGGTTGAATAAGAGACGGTTTTTATATGTCAACAGCAGTTGCTGTTTGACACCTTAATACTTTGTATGGCTGTACAGCTGATCCTGCACGGCTCTTATTGGGAGTAGTCAAAGTGCTGGGTGGGTGACTACTTCCTATGTTCCAGGCTGGGTTTTGCCAGGCCTAAAAACCAGCCAGCACTGCCAGGTGAGGAGGATTACCTCAGTCTGACAGTGGAGCTCAGGTGGTGTGTGTGCTGGGATCTGAGGCTTATGCCGTGCTGGAGGGCTGAGACCCGTCTGTAAGGGAAACGAGCCCTCTAAAAACCTGCTATGGACTGCTGGAGGCAGAACTGCCAACAAGGTGATTTTTGCTATGTGGACTTTCCATTGTGTGTGAACTAACACCAAGACTGCAAAGTGACATTTTGTTTTTGCTTTAAAGGGGTTGTCCAAATTATATTTATTGATGACCTATCCGTCTTATTGAAATGAATGGGAAGGCTTGGGTGTAATTACACTTGCTCACCACTGCAGATGCAACGGCTAGAAGGTAAACAGTGAAGAGGAGGCAGCGCTGACACCGCGCAAGCCTTCTCTTCAAACAGCTGATCGGAGGGGGTGCCGGGTGTCGGACCCCAGCTGATCTGATATTGATAACCTATCTTGAGGATAGGTCATCAATAAATATAACTTGGACAACCCCTTTAAGTGTCAATAAACACGGAAGCTTGATTTAAGAACTGATCATTTTCCTCTGTACTGCATCCGCACACCCTGTCTACCAGAGTGAATCTCCAGAATTGGTGGATGATGCGGGCAAGAGCAGTGAGGCTGGTGTGAATGCCGATATTTTTGGGTTCTGCATTTTTCCAGGCACGGATGTATGTCGTACATTAAACCAGCTGTATTACAACTAGTGCCACGACAAAATGGAGGCTGTTGTGAAGGCCCTCATGGAGGCTAATCTGCAGCAGCGAGAGACAAACCTGCACCAGCGCGAGGCTAATAAGCAGCAGCAGGAGACCAACCAGTTGCTGCTAAATGTGATAGCTTTGCAGACAGCAGGAGCAACCCTGAACGTCCATGATGCCCGGAAAGCAGTCCATGCCGCGATTCCTAAAATGACCCCCGCAGACGACATTGAAACCTACCTGCCGATGTACGAGAAAGTGGCCATCAGGGAGAAGCTATCCCGAGACCAGTGGGCTGAGGTTGTCACTCAGTTCCTGGCATCCAATTCCCAGCGAGTGTATTTCAACTTGCCGGACGATCAAGCGGAGGGCAAAAACCACGGCCCAAACACAGATCTTTATCGGACAACTGACCACCTTGTTATGGATGTCATCTCGAGTAGAAGATCTGGTCGGCTTGTGACAGTGTATGTGGAAGGGATGCATTGCCAGTCTTTGGAGAGCAGATAATACTGGCACTCGCTTTCTTCAATATTCTTTTATTTATACTATAGTTGGCTCAGTGGTTAGCACTGGTGCCTTGCAGCGCTGGGGTCCTGGGTCCAACCAAGAACATCTTCATGGAGTTTGTATGTTCTCCCCATGTTTGTGTGGGTTTCCCGCAGGTAATCTGGTTTCCTCCCACACTCCAAAGACATACGGATAGGGAGCTTAGATTGTGAGCCCCATTGGGGACAGTTGGATGCTAATGTATGTAAAGCGCTGCGGAATATAGTAGCGCCATATAAGTGCATAAATAAATAGTTGACATAGGCTCTGGACGGGCTAAAACGTATCCTATGTAACAATTGATGGATGTCATCATGGACATGGAAGGGTAAACACACATCTTTCACATGTGCATAGCACACTTATCCATTGATTTTAATGTGTTTTTTTTTTTTTTTGCATTGCTGTGATTTTGCAGGAAAAATTCCAGCTGCACAAGCTGGCAGAAACTCTATGGGAATTTTTGACTAGAGGACAGTAGGACACAAGCAGTTTTATTAATTTTAGGCTACATGCACACGACCGTATGTGTTCTGCAGTCCACAAATTGCAGATCCGCAAAAAAATAAAAAATAGGATGCCATCCCTTTTTTTTGCGGATCCATTGTAACAATGCCTAAAACGGACAAGAATGGGACATGTGTAGCCTTAAACACAGCATTTTGCAGCAATTCTCTGTAGGAAAAAATACATCAAGACTGTATCTCATACATTTTTGTAACATTTAAATTTAAAGGGACACTGACAGGCCCAATAAGCATATTTAGGTATATATATCACAGTACAGGTCTTACAAAGTGTATTAAAATCATCTAAGTATCCCCCCTGTCCACCTTATACATACAGAAAACTGAAGTTTTAAAACCTGCGAAGACGCAGACTGTCTGTACGCAGGCGCGATGTGATCCCGGCCAGTGAGGGTGCTGGGCACATGCGCTGAAGATTAGACGGAGGACGATGCCCATAGGATTGTATTGGGCATGCTCCGGATCTTGCGTCGGGGAGAGTAGTAGCCGCCCAGCGAAATTAATATTGATGAGCTGGGCGACGCTTCAAAACGGCAGTTGGGGGCGGCTGGCTGGGCGCAAGTGGAGATGAAACGCCGCCCCTTGGGCAGATTGAAGACGCTTCAAGCAGGTTTTAAAACTTCAGTTTTCTGTATTTATAAGGTGGACAGGGGGGATACTTAGATGATTGTAATACACTTTATAAGACCTGTACTGTGATATATATATATATATCTAAATATGCTTATTGGGCCTGTCAGTGTCCCTTTAATATTCAATTTTCTTTTCTTCAGTTTCTTAACGAAAAAGTTGCTGAAATCAACACCCAGTCGCTTGCATATTTGCAGTCTTAAAGCTGATTTTACTAATTACTTTGCAAATCTCTAACATTTATGTAGTACTGTATTGTGCCATATATGTTATTTGACTGTTTCTGGTATGTGAGCAGGCTACATACTGTAGATAAACTGAACAACACAGCATATACCGTAATTTTTCGCCCCATAAGACACAGTGGGGGGAAAAACATCCCTGCACCTTATGGGGTGAATACTAACGAGTGCTTCCATTATGGAGGCGCACATTAGTACCGGTTGACGGCTCTGTACTCACCGCTTCCTGGTCCTTGGCTGTGCACAGCGTGAGGGCGCTCTGTGAACCACATCTCAATAGACATAAGTATATTTTATAAAAGTTAGAATATGGCAATACAAGGAAGAAATGTTTTCAAAAGTTTTTTTCCCTGTATTAAAATGCTGTAAAACTGGCAGAATTGCGTTTTTTTTTTTTTTTATTCCACCCTATTTGGATTTTTTTTTCCCTGCTCCCCACTACATAGTATGCCATTAGAAAGTTCAACTTATGTCGCAAAATACAAGCCCTCATATGGATATGTGAACAGAAAAATAAAAAAGTTATGGCTCCGGGAAGGCAGGGAGCATAAAATCTTTGGGTCAGTAAAGGGTTAAGGACACTGGGTGAGTGTATGCTTTGGGCGGAGTTAGAGCCGTGGCCTGGTATGACAACAGCTCCTATATTCTGTCACCAGCCAGTATAGAAGGCGCCGACACTGTGACCTGTGGGCACAGGCTCCTATATTCTGTCAGTATATTCAGTCAGTACACTGTGACCTGTGGGCACAGGCTGGCTATAGAAGGCTCCTATATTCAGTCAGTACACTGTGACCTGTGGGCACAGGCTGGCTATAGAAGGCTCCTATATTCTGTCAGTACAATGACTTGTGGGCACAGGCTCCCTATAGAAGGCTCCTATATTCTGTCAGTACAATGACTTGTGGGCGCAGGCTCCCTATAGAAGGTTCCTATATTCTGTCAGTACACTGTGACCTGTGGGCACAGGCTGGCTATAGAAGGCTCCTATATTCTGTCAGTACAATGACTTGTGGGCACAGGCTCCCTATAGAAGGCTCCTATATTCTGTCAGTATATTCAGTCAGTACACTGTGACCTGTGGGCACAGGCTCCTATATTCTGTCAGTATATTCAGTCAGTACACTGTGACCTGTGGGCACAGGCTGGCTATAGAAGGCTCCTATGTTCTGTCAGTACACTGTGACCTGTGGGCACAGGCTGGCTATAGAAGGCTCCTATATTCAGTCAGTACACTGTGACCTGTGGGCACAGGCTGGCTATAGAAGGCTCCTATGTTCTGTCAGTACAATGACTTGTGGGCACAGGCTCCTATATTCTGTCAGTATATTCAGTCAGTACACTGTGACTTGTGCCCAGACTCCCTATAGAAGGCTCCTATATTCAGTCAGTACACTGTGACTTGTGGGCACAGGCTGGCTATAGAAGGCTCCTATGTTCTGTCAGTACACTGTGACCTGTGGGCACAGGCTGGCTATAGAAGGCTCCTATATTCTGTCAGTACAATGACTTGTGGGCACAGGCTGGCTATAGAAGGCTCCTATGTTCTGTCAGTACAATGACTTGTGGGCACAGGCTCCTATGTTCTGTCAGTATATTCTGTCAGTACACTGTGACCTGTGGACACAGGCTCCCTATAAAAAGCTCCTCTATTTGCTTCTCGGCGGCCACAGTCTCCCACACTCCGCCATTCCCCAATATAAAATGCCTTTCGCCTCAGTATTCATCACAACCCGCTGGTTCCCACAGCGCACGTGACCACTGCAGGCTCTAACCGGTCATGTGACATGATAGCCCCGCCCTACTGGAGTCGTCACTGACAGCGGTACACGTGACCGGAAATTTGTTATTTTCTCCCTGGAGTCCGCGGAGCGTCTGTGGTCTGTGTGGCCCCTCAGGTAGAGGACATGGGGCCCCGCTCTGCCTCCTTATTGTCAGTGGTCCGCCATATGTGATGTGTTATTGTTATATCTCCTAGATAAATGTAAGGTATTAGGGTGTTCCGGGTGTGGGGCGGTTGTGGGGTGTCGCTGACTGTTTGGGGGTGTCTGTGTGTGTGTTTGGTGTTGGGGGGGAGGGGTTGCTGCGCGTATTTTCTGTTGGGAGGCGGGGTGCCCCTGGGTGTGGAGGTTGCTGTGGGGTGTCGCTGACTTTTAGGGTTCAGAGCCCCCATCTTAAGTGTCCTCTTTGCTCCCGCAGGACATGTGACTGGATTGTGTCGGAGATCTGACATGTATACGCCGCAGGCCACACTCCCTGACCACAGAGATGTCAAGCAGGTATGGATGTCACCTGTTCTGGGGTCACTCTGCTCTAGTGTACCATTCATGTCACAGCCACCAGACAAGGGGTTCTCCAACCCCTATAATGCCCCCAAAATGCCCAGGCCCCTCATACAGGTTATACTTAACCCACTCCCTTTCACCCTGGTCGATTCTATCTCTGTATGAGAGATCCTGGCATTTGGGGGGCATTGTAGGGGTCAGATAACCCCTTTAACTGCATCGGGTAGTAACGTCTCTGCCGCCCCATGCCATGTGTGTATTTGGGGAAGTAATCCCGAGGCTTATAAATTCAGGACACGACTCTGATTATTGCCGGAGTCCTTCCTGTCACAAGCTGCAGGGTTCCTCCATTATCTTTAGACAACATTTTATAGTGTTAAGCCGAATTGATTGTTGTCACGGTGCATGTGGGCTGTCATGTGGACACTTTATTTTTTGGGGGATACAGAGCTGTTGCTGTTGGAAGAGAATAGGCAAAGCTTGGCATTGCTGGGCAGCTCACAGTCGGTCCTGTTACACTGGCTGATCAGGTAGTGTGGGTGCCAATGGCTGGTGACACATCTATTGGTGCTTGTTTACATTGGCCTGATTATGCTGGCCGATCCAAACTGAATGTGGGAGGAATGATCGCTACCGCAGGCGTTCCTTCCCCATTCAGTTCTGTTGATTATTGATAGATTACGCAGTGAGACTCGCTGCTGATAATCGGACATCTTTCATTCTGAAATGATCGTTCGCTAGATTGTCGGCTGATCAGCTGCTCTGTCGAACAAGCCAATTATCAAGAACGAGCGTTCTAAGGCCAGACATCCGAGCGAGTTCAATGCGATAAACTCCCAGCCAGATCTGGCCCCTGCTCCTCTAACAGGATCGCACAGCATTATACCTATGCTCTGTAACCCTGAGGGTTCTGGAATCTACTGAATTACACTGACATAATGCTGTCAGTTTAATACAATACATTCCAGGACTCAAAGGACCCTTGCAGACGAGCGTGTCCGGAAGCGTTCAGTAAAAAACGGCGCGATTTCGCAAACAAAGCCATTCGGTTTTGTTTGCGATCGTGTTCAGTTTTTATTGCGTGGGTGCAATGCGATTTACTGCGTTTTGCACGTGTGTGATAAAAACGGAATGTTTACCAACAACATTTCTTAGCAACCACCCGTGAAAATCGCATCCGCACTTGGTTGCAGATGCGATTTTCACACAGCTCCATTCACTTGTATGGGGCCAGCGTTGCGTGAAAATAGCAGAATATAGAACATGCTGCAATTTTCACACAACGCAAAAGTGATGCGTGAAAACCCAACGCTTATGTACACAGACCCTTTGAAATGAATGGGCCCGGATTCCATGCGGACTCGACGCGTTTGCATCACGCATTGCACCCGTGCAGAATCCTCGCTCGTGTGAAAGGGGGCTAAGGGTTACACAGCATCGTAAATCAGAATAATGTGGTGTGATCCTGTCAGGAGCAGAGGCCGGAGGCCAGAACTGGACTTCTCACTGACACACGCTGCGAGTTTATCGCATTGAACTCTCGTGTGTGTCTGGCCTCATACGGACCTTACGTTACGAAGGGCCGGAGCGTCACTGTATGGCTCGTAGGCATTAGCATTATTACGTATCACCTTATTATAGACTAATTCTGATTGTATAGTTTATTCTGTTCTCTTTTCACTTAGTGATTAAGGGGGCGAGCAACAGCCCTTTGCCAGTTTCTGACATAAAAAAAAAAGTTGCAAGACCTTTTATGCCAAAAATGTCTGATAGGTCCTGGTCCCACCTATCCCAAGAACGGGCCCTCAAAGTGAACATAGAGAAGTGTGCGGTGTGCTCTTAGTTCACGGCAGGGCCGTGAACTAAGATAGGTGCAGGTCCCAGAGGTAGGTCCCACACCTTTATTGCATACCCTTTCCATATGCTATAAATTTCCCAGCCACAACAGGACAGCGGTAACGAGAGATTTAGCGGGATATAAATTTGAGGCCTAGTATTTAGGCGCTGGGTGACCGGTATGGATTTAGCGACAGAATTAGACTTGGAAATGCACAGTAGCGTGTGTGTGAAGTTATTCTGAATGACCCTATGTGCACCTTGAATATTATATACCCTTTTAGGGATAGATTTCAAATAGCTCTGATATAGCAGGAACCACTAAATTATGAAATTGCTAAATTGGGAATTGTACTTCAACCCAGAACAAAAAATGTGCTTTGACGGACACTAAATAACTTTCCCAGCCACAACAGGACAGCGGTAACGAGAGATTTAGCGGGATATAAATTTGAGGCCTAGTATTTAGGCGCTGGGTGACCGGTATGGATTTAGTGACAGAATTAGACTGGGATATGGCCAAAAAATAACCACACTATTGCTGGTTAAATGCACTTGGTGACGGGCGCAGCTTGCCCCTGATTTAGTATATGGCCAAAAAATGAACAGACTATTGCTGGTTAAATGCACTTGGTGTGATAGCTTGACCAACCACACTACTGAGGGTTAAATGCACTTGGTGACGGTCGCAGCTTGCCCCTGATGTAGTATATGGCCAAAAAATGAACAGACTATTGCTGGTTAAATGCACTTGGTGACAGGCGCAGCTTGCCCCTGATTTAGTATATGGCCAAAAAATGAATAGACTATTGCTGGTTAAATGCACTTGGTGTGATAGCTTGACCAACCACACTACTGAGGGTTAAATGCACTTGGTGACGGGCGCAGCTTGCCCCTGATGTAGTATATGGCCAAAAAATGAACAGACTATTGCTGGTTAAATGCACTTGGTGTCACAGCTTGACGAACCACACTACTGAGGGTTAAATGCACTTGGTGACGGGCGCAGCTTGCCCCTGATGTAGTATATGGCCAAAAAATAAACATACTATTGCTGGTTAAATGCACTTGGTGTGACAGCTTCACCCTGATGTAGGCTTTAGCCAAAAAACAACCACACCATTGAGGGTTAAATGCACTTGGTGACGGGCGCAGCTTGCCCCTGATTTAGTATATGGCCAAAAAATGAACAGACTATTGCTGGTTAAATGCACTTGGTGTGACAGCTTCACCCTGATGTAGGCTTTAGCCAAAAAACAACCACACCATTGAGGGTTAAATGCACTTGGTCGCAGCTTGGATGCACTTGGTCGCAGCACCGCGCAAGACACAAAATGGCCGCCGATCACCCCAGAAAAAAGTGACTGACAAACGGTCTGGGCAGCCTAAAAACAGTGAGTGAGCATTTGAATTTCAGCAGCTCAATGATGCACAGCTGCAGATCGATCGATTAATCAAGTGAAGTCCTTTGGAGGAGTTAATCTGCCTAATCTCGCCCTACTGTCGCAGCCGCAACCTCTCCCTACGCTAATCAGAGCAGAGTGACGGGCGGCGCTATGTGACTCCAGCTTAAATAGAGGCTGGGTCACATGGTGCTCTGGCCAATCACAGCCATGCCAATAGTAGGCATGGCTGTGACGGCCTCTTGGGGCAAGTAGTATGACGCTTGTTGATTGGCTGCTTTGCAGCCTTTCAAAAAGCGCCAAGAAAGCGACGAACACCGAACCCGAACCCGGACTTTTACGAAAATGTCCGGGTTCGGGTCCGTGTCACGGACACCCCAAAATTCGGTACGAACCCGAACTATACAGTTCGAGTTCGCTCATCCCTACTCATTACCTTAAATCTTGCTTCAGAATTAGAGCAATGAAATCACTGTGTGTAGTATTTGTGTTGGAGAACAGGTGAGTGGATTGTCCTAAAATGAGCCTCCTATAACCAAGACTACTTGTATCTTTTTATATGCATAAGTGATAGAGGATCTGGGACCTCTTCTCTGGGGTATTAAACCCTCTGACATTTAGGATACAAATCTGTAATGATGCCATTGACAAGATTAGTCTTGACAAAAAAATATAAAAAGTTTTAATTTTACAATGGCGGTTCATGGCTGCTGCTCTCCCATGCGCACAGGCACCGTCTTCCTGTGTGTGAATTAGAGCTATTGTTCATCCTATCTCATTAGGTTAGGGCTACATGGCGACACCTGACGTGGCCAGGATCGTTGAGTAGCAGTGATCCCATAGAAATTAATGGGATCACCGTGGCAGTCGCAAGAAATCCAACACGGCTGGATATCTTGGGACTGTCGCAGCAATGCCATTCATTTCTATGGGATCACCGCTACTCAGCAATCCCGGTCGCGACCAGTGTTACCGTGTAGCCCTAGCCTTAACCTCCTTTTGCTCTGTCAGCTGTTGCAAGGCTGTTCCCTATTGCTCATCAGCTTGGGCTATATAAACTCTGTTGTTTCCTCACTTTCTTGCCTGAACAATTATGTCTCAATAGATCTGCCAGGTCTCTCTAGCTTTCTACAGCTGGCAAAAGAGCTGTAATTTGTTTGGCTGCCTATGTACTTGACCTGTACCTGTTCATCGTACTGGTACTGTGCCACCTGCCCTCACCTTTGGACTGTTCCACGGAGTCACACAAACTCTGACAGCCCTAACCCCTGCCTGTCCAATCCACGTGAGTCAGCAGCCAACCATAACAGGACTACTCCAAGAGGTAGCAGCCTAGTGGTTTCCCTGCAGTGAAGGCCAGATTCCTGTATAGGGTATAAAGAGTGAAAACCAGGGGATCCCTAGGATAATGCCCTCAGGACTAGCCCAAATTCAAACCAGTTACTTGGCACAGTGGATCCACATTCACTTTCCATAACAAAAAAAGACCAGATTTTTGGTCTTTCCAGTTTTGGTCATTTTATGGATACGTGCATATAAATTCAGGCCTAAATGGTATGTGTGAACTCTGCACACTGACCAGTGTGTATAACATTATGCTTGGGTCACACTTTAAACAACTAATATAACATTTGATATCATTTTTATGAAAAAAATTACTCTTTGATGTAAAATTGCATGAGGGTGTCTGTGTGAATAAAGTGTTGAGTGGCATTTTCACAATGTGACAGTGTATACTTTCAGAAACTAAACAGTTTTACCACATTCCTCTCAACCCAAACATCACACAGCATACTACACAATACAAGGGGAATCCTCTTTAAATTCATTGTGTAATATGTCATAGATACATGTGAGGAAATGACATGGGGAAGTCTGAGATTTTCAGAAGAAAAAGCTGACACTATATTCTAAGTAAGCTGCAATTATGTAAATGGACATTTAGTAACATGTAAAATGTCATATACCGTAATAAAAACATAAGGTGGAAAATGTGATAGAGTAACAGCATTTAACATGAAATATGTGATACAATAATAACATGTAACATGTAATATACAGTAATAATGTAGCTGGGAATATGTGATATAGCAATAAAATGTAATATAGTAATACTGTAACATGCAATATTCAAAATTATAATACCATGTAAAGTGCAATATAACAGAGTAATAATATGTAACATGGTATATGTGATGCTGGTTTAAGGCCTCTTTCACACGAGTGTATTTGCAATCCTTATATGGGGCGTATTTTGTGTACAGGAATCTGCTTTAAAGAATAGGGCTATTCACATGGGTGTATCATTTCCATCAGTATTTGAAATACGTAGCAGATGAATTACTGAAGCAATACTGATAACAATCTTGATGGCATATCAACAGGAATCCAGACGCTCGTGTGAAAGAAGATAAAACGCGCAAAATAGATCAATGTCTTGCAAAGGGCATGAAAACAATTGCTATATCTCGAAAACTGAAGAAAGATCATCAATATGTGAATGATTCACTGCACAGGCAAATACGATATGATAAAGGCTTATTACACTACTCAAAAAAGTTAGGGATATTTGGCTTGTGGGTGAAATTTCAGGATGAACCTAAAATGCGCTATAACCTTTACAGGTGAACGTAATGGGACCTTCTCTAAACTTTTGAATGCACATGTCCAACTGTTCAATGTTTCAGTACTTTTTGCACAACTTGCTGTTCTCTAACAAGGAGCTTAATGGCAAAATTCACAACAGGTGTTTGATCCATGAATCGCCAAATAAATTTCCTGATTCAATTAGAACTGGTATTTAAACAGTCCTCCTCATCATGCTGTTCACGTTTTGACATCATGAGACCAAGACGACACCTAACAATTGATCAACAGTACCTCGCCATTGCGAGGTTTCAAGTAGGATGACCTCAGACAGAAGTGGCCACTGAGCTTAGAGTGTCATAGAGTGTGATCAGCAGGTTGCAACTGAGTCTCGGAAAGGCATATAAGTGGATGTCCTTTGGCTACATCCCACACTGATGACCACTGCGGAATCGGAAGATGAATGCGACACAACTCCAGGCACATTTAAGGGAGGTGAGAGGCACCCAAGTGTCACGTCAGACCATTCAAAACCATTGACATGATTTGGAACATGATGTAGTAATATCAAGTATTGTGTAGTATGATATAGTATTAACCCCTTAGTGACCACTAATACGCCTTTTTACTAACATAAACAAAGGGGTTTTTAGCTAGACAGCTTGCTTTAATCAATCATTACATGTACTTAAAATGGTGCACTAAAAACTATAACTTGTTCTGCAAAAAAATAAGACCTCATACAAGTACGTTGTCGAAAAAACTAAAAAGTTATAGCTCTTGGAATGCAATTTAAAAAAGGGGTTAACATGTAACCTGTTATATGTAATAAAGTATTAACATGTAATTTCCCTAGAAGTGCCAAATATATACTACATAACAGCACTCTCCATAGCAGCGGCAAAAAAATACCACAGTGCAACACAAAACACCTCCTCAAAAGTGACAAAAAAAATACCATAGTGCAACACAAATCTCCCCAGCAGTGAAAAAGAAATACCAAAGTGGAGTACAAAATATTTCCCCAGTAGCACCTAATGAATATTACAGAGCAGTATAAAATATCTCCCATGCCATCACCAAATAAACACAAAATACCTCAGTAGCAGCGCCAGATAATGCAGTGCAGCATAAAAGTCAGCCCAGCAGCACCATAAAAAAATATTTCCCCAGCAGCACCAAATGAATACCACAATGCAGCTCACAACTCCTCTCTATCAGTAGCAATGTCAAATAAACACACTCTGCAACCAGCACTCTGCCCTGCCTCTATGCTGGATGTTGAATAAGGCATTGGTGTACATTTTGGCCAAAGCGTAATAAACCACTCACCACGTCAAGGTCACCTTAATGAGTGGTCCCTAACACTAGTTCCTACCTGTGATGGGCCATGACAGCCACACAAAGTCCAGGGAGCGCAGGTACAGCATGCACGCCAGGCACACTCTGCTTTTAACCCCGTCCGGTGCCATTACAGCTTTCATCGGATCCAGGGATGCAAGTACCAACATGCATGCTGAGCCCACTATATACTTCTCCTGGAGCCAAATGGCTACTGGGTGGCTAATGGTGCTATATAAGCAGACTCAGTTTTATACTGACAACAAAATTCATCCCCAGCATACATAATTAGTATTGCCGCATACACAATGACCAAATCTATTAAAACATCCCATAAAAACAATGTCAAAATTGTAATATTTTTGGTCACCTCATCTCCCCCAAATAATTGAATAGAAAATGATGAAAAGGTCATGACATGGAGACACAAAACAATCTTTTTTAGAAGTTTTTTTAAGAGTAAAACATAACAAACATTATATAAATGTGGTATCTCTTAGGGTACTTTCACACTTGCGGCAGGACGGATCCGTAGGCTGTTCACCATGTCGGATCCATTCTGCCGCTATTTTTGCCGTGCCGCCGGACCGCCGCTCCGTCTCCATTGACTATAATGGGGAAGGGGCAGAGCTCCGGCGCAGCACAGCGGTGCGCGGCGGAAGCCGCCGGACTATAAAGTTCTGCATGTCCGACTTTTTAGTCCGGCGGCTTTCGCCATGCACTGCCACGATGCGCCGGAGCTACGCCTCCGTCCCCATTATAGTCAATGGGGACAGAGCGGCGGTCCGGCGAAATAACGGCAGGACGGATCCGACATGGTGAACAGCCTGTCGGATCCGTCCTGCCGCAAGTGTGAAAGTACCCTAAAATTGGACGGACCTGCAAAATAAAATGAAAGTGAACCCCCAATAACGATTTCAGAATTGCGTTGTCTTTTCATACTGATTCTCTATTTTCTAATTTATACAATTCATTTAATGTACCCCAAAATGGTGGTATTAAAAAATACAAATTGCCAATAAGCCCTCATGTGGTTGTTCACGAGAAAATAAAATGCTTTTGAAATGCGGACATCAAGAAACAATAAAAATTGCTGAGTCTGAGGGGTTAATTTAATTTAAAATCTCAATCAGGCTCAGGCAGCCATGACTTTCATGTCAGTACCACCAGTGTGTACTCACCCTTAGAGCTCATGCACACGGCCGTTGCCATTTTTGCAGTCCGCAAATTGTGGATCCGCAAAACACGGATACCGGCTGCGTGCATTCCACATTTTGCAGAATGGAACATCCTGCCCACTACAGAACTATAAAACGGACTAGTGGTTTCCCCGGTAGGACCAATGGTACTCTATAACATATATGCACTGAATGCGCATGCTAATCCCTTTTTTCATGCACTAGAGGGGCAGATACTGCTGGAGATACAAGGACTCCTCTTGGCGAGAGGAGACCTAAACACAGTAAATGAGGTGTCGGAGGACAGAAAGAGAACCAGAACTGACATAAAGGTAGGAGATAAGACGCCTCCCCTTCTTCACACACTCTTGCAAGCCACTGGGCTGATCGACATTTGGCGGTATTTCATCCCTATGGAAAGGAGATTTACACACTTCTCTCACTCTCAACAAGCATGGTCAAGAATCGATTACTTCCTAGGATCTAATCACCTGATGCAGAGAGTTCATGAGGTGGATATAGGGGAGATGGTTATCTTTGACCATGCGCCGGTAATTCTACAGTTAAGGGAAATTGGTCCCAAAGGCCAGGATTATATATAGCGGTTATCTGGATATTTGGCCACAGATGTAGACTGTTTAGGTTGGTGGTGGGAGTATGTGGAAACTAATGGGCAACATAGGGAGATGCCAGCTTTGTTCTGGGGTGCGGCAAAAGCGGTACCAAGAGGACACATCATTTCATACACTTCAGCTCATAAGAAAGAGGCGAGAACTAAGTTTCTAGATGCCACAACCACTCTTAGGAGTCTTTACACTGCCTTCTTCCAGAATCCCACAGAACAAAACAAACTTAGGTGGGTGACAGCTAAACATAATTTTGACCATTATACGGAGAAAGAAAAGAGGATATACGCTGACCACACCTCAGCAGCCTTTTTAAAGTATGACAATAAATCTGGCAAAAGGTAGGAGACCGCAACAACTTATACCCAGACTCAAATCAAGCATGGAAGGGATGACAGATGACCCTAGAGATACACTACAAATATTTATACGTTATTATGAAGCATTATATACACAGGACCCATATGATATGCAGAAAGGGAAAGCCTTTTTAGGTGCCATATGTCTACCGCAGGTAGCAGAGGAAGATCTTGCCATCCTGAACGCCCAAATCACTGAACAGGAAATACAGTCAGCAATTAAATCTTTGCATAATGGGAAGGCATCGGGTCCGTACGGATTCCCGGCTGAGTTATACAAGGGACTTAGCAAAGAAATAACCCCCACCCTAATGTAACTATTTAATTCTGCAGTGTCAAAAGGTAATGCCATCAGGTAAGGTGGCTCACATTAAATTACTGCCCAAGCCAGATAAGGATCTAACCCACCCTGGCTCCTATAGGCCGATTTCCCTGATAAATCAGGACTTGAACATCTTAAATCCAAAATAATGGCCAATAGATTGGCTGACATTCTCCCTAAATTAATAGGTCACCATCAAGTGGGATTTGTCAAGGGGCGCTCAGCCACCACAAACATACGTACTGTAATGGCAGTGCAAGATTGGGTAGCAAGAAAAGGAATTGAGAAGGGAGGGGGCCAAGCACTCTTGGCGATAGATGCCGAAAAAGCTTTTGACAATGTAAATTGGAAGTGGCTGGGGCTGGTTCTGGACCGTGTGGGGATTAGGGAGGACTTTTGAGTCTTTGTTCAAGTCATATGTACCTCACCGCAGGTAAGAAATTGCCTCCCTGGGTTCCTGTCCGCTCCGATCTAGCTCCAGAAAGGGACAAGGCAGTGGGTGCCCACTGTCACCGCTTTTATTCGATATAGCATTGGAACCATTGGCCCTACATTTATTGAGATTAAAGGTATATGAGAGAATAAAGATAGGAAAAAAGGAAGTAAAAATGACATGCTTTGCTGATGACATGCTGCTATTCCTAAATGATCCGGCCAAGCATGTGCTAACTATGTAACCATGTGTTTGTGCCACTGTTCTCATAGGTTGAACTGTTATGTTCTGCACTCTTTCCTAATAGGGAACCAACCGCCTCTTACTCTTCATCATGAGACGTGACCACCGGCTGCTGCTTTTCTGGTACCATGTACAGCAGGGGATGCGTGATGATTTGCAAACATGCTTTCAACCATTGCTCCTGATATTTTACAGCAGCAGGAACTCGGCAGCATCCTGAAATTAAGCTATACACTTGCAGGCTCCGTCTGTCAGACAAACTTCCCCCTCAGTTTCACTTTCTCTTTCTACATATCAGGGACGTACACAGATCCCATAGGGCCCCATAGCAAAACTTAATATGGGTCCCCCCATGCCCCACCAAAGTTTCCCAGTACGCATGCTACAATCACTCTCAGGCAACTCAAAGTGCAACAGAGCAGATTTCTGATGGATTTACACTTTTATTAAAAGGAAGAAGTTGTAATTTAGAAAATTGCAATAAAAATGTTGCCCTCCACCTCACCCATTTTATCTGATTTCTATGTCGGAAAACGTACAGTAGAATAGGTGCTTCATAAATATGGCGCTCATTCTGACCACCACATTTCTCAATGTCTTTACACCAGATAAATAATGAAGTATTGAGGCACTCAGGTTGAGGTTTTGCAATTAAAGGATAGCTTTATTTTACATAATCTGCATACTTCATTACTTGGATAGTGGCTAAACAGCCCTTGATTGGCACAAGAGACATTTTGATTAAGTGCGGTTCCTCACGTCACTACAGTTTACACCAGACAACTGACAAATAATTGATAAATCTGCCTTCCTTCTATTACAAAACTGGCTGCCTGCAGCCATCACGAGGGGGGCTCAGTGCATAGGAACAGTGGCGTAGCTAGAAATGACTGGGCCCCACAGCAAGATTTTGAATGGGGCCCCCCTCCTGTGGCTAGTAAAGATCCTCCTCCTGGATTGGTCCCTTCTGGGTCAGGGCCCCAAAACAGCCGCTTCCCCTGCTTCCCCTATAGATACGCCCCTGCATAGGAATATATACACTTATCCTTTAGGCTACTTTCACACTTGCGTTAGGAGCAGATCCGTCTGGTGTCTGCACAGACGGATCCGCTCCTATAATGCAAACGCTTGCATCCGTTCAGAACGTATCCGTTTGCATAACTGTTTATTTCAGATCTGATTTTTCACTTCGGAAAACTCAGATCCGACAGTATATTCTAAACACAGAATCGTTCCCATGGTGATGGGGACGCTTAAAGTTAGAATATACTGAGAACTGTGTACATGACTGCCCCCTGCTGCCTGGCAGATGCTGCCAGGCAGCAGGGGGCAGACCCCCCCCCTCCTGTATTTAACTTATTGGTGGCCAGTGCGGCCCCCCCTTCCTCCCCAGTATTAATTGTAACCAGTGCGGCCCCCCTCCCTCTATATTCATCGGTGTCCAGTGCAGATTCCCAGTATTAAATATCACCAGTGCGGCCTCCCCCTCCCTCCCTCCCCAGTATTAAATATCACCAGTGCGGCCTCCCCCTCCCTCTATATTTATTGGTGGCCAGTGCGGATTCCAAGTATTATGACCAGTGCGGCCTCCCCTCTTCCCCCCCCCCCCTAATTAAAATCCCCCTCCCCCCCCCCCATCATTGGTGGCAGCGGAGAGTACCGATCGGAGTCCCAGTTTAAATCGCTGGGGCTCCGATCGGTTACCATGGCAGCCAAGACGCTATTGCAGTATATACTTACCTGAAGAGCTGCGATGTCTGTGTCCGGCCGGGAGCTCCTCCTACTGGTAAGTGAAAGGTCTGTGCGGCGCATTGCCTATAGCACAGACCTGTCACTTACCAGTAGGAGGAGCACCCGGCCGGTCAGACATCGCAGCTCTTCAGGTAAATATAATGCTTGTATTTATTGCTAAGTAACCATGGCAGCCAAGACGGCAATAGCGTCTTGGTTGCCATGGTAACCGATCGGAGCCCCAGCGATTTAAACTGGGACTCCGATCGGTACTCTCCGCTGCCACCAATGATGGGGGGGGGGGGATTTTAATTAGGGGTGGGGGGGGAGAGGGGAGGCCGCACTGGTCATAATACTTGGAATCCACACTGGCCACCAATAAATATAGAGGGAGGGGGAGGCCGCACTGGTCATATTTAATACTGGGGAGGGAGGGAGGGAGGGGGAGGCCGCACTGGTCATATTTAATACTGGGAATCCGCACTGGCCACCGATGAATATAGAGGGAGGGGGGCCGCACTGGTTACAATTAATACTGGGGAGGGAGGGGGAGGCCGCACTAGTCATATTTAATACTGGGAATCCGCACTGGCCACCAATGAATATAGAGGGAGGGGGGCCGCACTGGCTACAATTAATACTGGGGAGAAAGGGGGGGGCCGCACTGGCCACCAATAAGTTAATTACAGGAGGAGGGGGGGTCTGCCCCCTGCTGCCTGGCAGCATCTGGCAGTCATGTACACAATTCTCAGTATATTCTAACTTGAAGCGTCCCCATCACCATGTATATTCTAACATGAAGCGTCCCCATCACCAGTTAGAATATACTGTCGGATCTGAGTTTTACGATGTAACTCAAATGCGATGGTATATTCTAACATAGAGGCGTTCCCATGGTGATGGGGACGCTTCAAGTTAAAATATACCATCGGATCGGAGAAAACTCTGATCTGATGGTATATTAATAGGGACTCCTGACTTTATATTGAAAGTCAATGGGGGACGGATCTGTTTGAAATTGCACCATATTGTGTCAACGTCAAACGGATCCGTCCCCATTGACTTGCATTGTAAGTCTGGACGGATCCGTTTGGCTCCGCACGGCCAGGCGGACACGAAAACGCTGCAAGCTGCGTTCAGGTGTCCGCCTGCTGAGCGGAGCGGAGGCCAAACGGTGCCAAACTGATGCATTCTGAGCGGATCCGCATCCACTCAGAATGCATTGGAGCAGTACGGATCCGTTCGGGGCCGCTTGTGAGAGCCTTCAAACGGAACTCACAAGCGGAGCCCCGAACGCTAGTGTGAAAGTAGCCTTACTGGTATGGAAGCTAATATGCAAAGAGGTATCTCCCAAAGTAGAGAGCCATCTCGCCAGCGCCACCTATTGGAAGTGGTTGCCTATGAGTCAGGCCTCTTTTTTTTCTATTTACTTTCCTTTTTTTGCATTCCGTATACAGACCGTATACGGAACCATTCATTTCAATGGATCCACAAAAAAACGGAAGGTACTCCGTATGCCTTCCATTTCCGTATTTCCATTTTTCCGTTCCGTTCAAAGATAAAACATGTCCTAATATTGTCTGCATAATGGACAAGGATAGTACTGTTCTATAAGGGGCCAGCTGTTCCGCAAAAAACGGAATGCACACAGACGTCATCCATATTTTTTACGGATCCGTTTGTTGTGGGCTGCAAAAAAATGAAAAAGCCATACGGTCATGTGCAAGAGGCCTTAAAGGGGTTCTCCAGGAAGTAAGAAAATACAAATACTTTATTATAAATATATTCCCAAATACGTTTTATTAGGTATAATGACTCGTTTTGTCTGAGGAGCAAGCATGAGGAGAAATAAAATGGCCGCCGCCCTATTAGCAGACACAAAACATGTCCTAATCACACAGGAGGACAAGTTCCTTCACAACACTGAGCTAAAGAGCTGCCGCATCCTCCTCTCTGCTCTACTTGTCAAGGATTATAATCCTGAATACGGCTGATAAGATCTACAGCTGAATCTCTGTGGGAATGGAGTTCACGAGGAGACAGCAGTAAAGAGAGAATGGACAGGACAGATTGTGGTAATGGAGACTACAAACAAGTTCTGCTCAATAACCACACCGCACCCTCCTCTCTGTACTTCATGTCTGCTCATGAACTCCATTCCTACAGAGATTCAGCTGAAGATCTTATCAGGTCTATTCAGGATCATATTTACACAAAAACCATAAAATCCTGCCATTTTCGCACTGGCCACTAAGCCTAATAATAGGTGCCACTTCTTGGTCTGTACAGATCACTTTACTGCAGTTCCCTGCTTATCTATACACAAAGTTGATATCATTACAGGCAGAATTCCATAGCTTGAGGTCACAGAGCATGCCTAGAAAACTCTCCCATAGAAGTCAATAGGGTCCCTCCTGACCATTGTGTCTATAGCCCATGTGGCTGCCATAAAGAAATTTTCTTATTGGCTTTTAAATGCTGTTAAGAACAGCTCAGACAAGATGGCCGCCCCCATAACCAGGTTCAAGAAATGGAATAAAAAAACTTTATTATAAATATATTCCCAAATACGTTTTATGACTAATGACTCGTTTTGTCTGAGGAGCAAGCATGAGGAGAAATAAAATGGCCGCCGCCCTATTAGCAGACACAAAACATGTCCTAATCACACAGGAGGACAAGTTCCTTCACAACACTGAGCTAAAGAGCTGCCGCATCCTCCTCTCTGCTCTACTTGTCAAGGATTATAATCCTGAATACGGCTGATAAGATCTACAGCTGAATCTCTGTGGGAATGGAGTTCACGAGGAGACAGCAGTAAAGAGAGAATGGACAGGACAGATTGTGGTAATGGAGACTACAAACAAGTTCTGCTCAATAACCACACCGCACCCTCCTCTCTGTACTTCATGTCTGCTCATGAACTCCATTCCTACAGAGATTCAGCTGAAGATCTTATCAGGTCTATTCAGGATCATATTTACACAAAAACCATAAAATCCTGCCATTTTCGCACTGGCCACTAAGCCTAATAATAGGCGCCACTTCTTGGTCTGTACAGATCACTTTACTGCAGTTCCCTGCTTATCTATACACAAAGTTGATATCATTACAGGCAGAATTCCATAGCTTGAGGTCACAGAGCATGCCTAGAAAACTCTCCCATAGAAGTCAATAGGGTCCCTCCTGACCATTGTGTCTATAGCCCATGTGGCTGCCATAAAGAAATTTTCTTATTGGCTTTTAAATGCTGTTAAGAACAGCTCAGACAAGATGGCCGCCCCCATAACCAGGTTCAAGAAATGGAATAAAAAAACTTTATTATAAATATATTCCCAAATACGTTTTATTAGGTATAATGACTCGTTTTGTCTGAGGAGCAAGCATGAGGAGAAATAAAATGGCCGCCGCCCTATTAGCAGACACAAAACATGTCCTAATCACACAGGAGGACAAGTTCCTTCACAACACTGAGCTAAAGAGCTGCCGCATCCTCCTCTCTGCTCTACTTGTCAAGGATTATAATCCTGAATACGGCTGATAAGATCTACAGCTGAATCTCTGTGGGAATGGAGTTCACGAGGAGACAGCAGTAAAGAGAGAATGGACAGGACAGATTGTGGTAATGGAGACTACAAACAAGTTCTGCTCAATAACCACACCGCACCCTCCTCTCTGTACTTCATGTCTGCTCATGAACTCCATTCCTACAGAGATTCAGCTGAAGATCTTATCAGGTCTATTCAGGATCATATTTACACAAAAACCATAAAATCCTGCCATTTTCGCACTGGCCACTAAGCCTAATAATAGGCGCCACTTCTTGGTCTGTACAGATCACTTTACTGCAGTTCCCTGCTTATCTATACACAATGTTGATATCATTACAGGCAGAATTCCATAGCTTGAGGTCACAGAGCATGCCTAGAAAACTCTCCCATAGAAGTCAATAGGGTCCCTCCTGACCATTGTGTCTATAGCCCATGTGGCTGCCATAAAGAAATTTTCTTATTGGCTTTTAAATGCTGTTAAGAACAGCTCAGACAAGATGGCCGCCCCCATAACCAGGTTCAAGAAATGGAATAAAAAAATCTGCAATCTGAAAATAAAAACTGATTAGAAAAAAGGATATGTGATGCTAACTGGCAGATAAAAATTTCCTTCATGACTAAGTTAGTATCGAAGCTGAAATAATCTCTTTGCACTGAGCTCCCCCTAGTGGCAGCTGCATGAAAATGCAGTGATTTCTTGCTGAAAAAAGTAGTAGTTCTGCACAGCCCCTCCCCTAGGCCCCATAGCAGTTGCCTGGTCTGCCTCCATTGACGGTACGCTACTGCAGCAGCTGGGATCATATTACCAGGAAGCCTGATATGAAGTACAGCACATAGGAGGCTGAAATATAGTAATTATATTAGGGACTATATGCATGCTGCGGCAATTTTTTCATACTAGGACACGCCTTTAACTCCACCGAAAGCATAGCTATACACATCCAGTCCTCTTAATGCCCCCGCATATATATTATTCCCACTTTGTGGCAGGATATAGTAGTAATGCTCCCAGGGTTGGATTGGCCATAGACCTTACAAGGAAATTTCCCAGTGGGCCGATGCCCAGGGAGCCACCCAAGCCCTCCTCTCTGCTGCTGGCCGGGTACAAAATGAGCTCTAAGCACTAATTAAAGCTGTCAGAATCAGGTACTCATGTACCAGGGCAGTAAGCTCACGTGCCCTCCTGAATTCAACTGCTGTGGCCCTCATCCCACCTCCTAAGTTCCCTGCTCCATATTTTAATTAGAGACAAATGGAAGAAGAGAACGAAAAATGGCAGCTATTGATGGCCACCACAGAGGGACAGCTTTTGGGGCAGTATATGGTGCTGCACTGTGGTATATAGTTCTGATGGCATGTATTTTTCGCTATTGTATTGCTGACCCCGCCTACTTTTGTTGGGGACACTTTTAGGTTATTTTTCCATGGCCACTTTAGGTTTCCAGTCCTCCCCTGTGTGCCCCCATCACAGTAGTAATGTCCACATGTGCCACCTTCAGAGTAGTAATGCCCACATATGCCTCCTTACCAGTGGTCATGCCCATATATGCCCCTTCACAGTAATTATACCCAGATGTGCCCCTTCACAATAGTAATGCCCACATTGCGCCTCTCACAGTAGTTATGCCCATATGTCCCCTTCACAGTAGTTATGCCCACATTGTGCCCACTTCACATTAGCAATGCTAACATGTGCCCCCTTAACAGTAGTAATGCTCACACATGATCCTTCACAGTAGTTATGCTCATATGTGCCCCTATACATTGGCCAGATATGTGCCCCCTCCACAGTTTTTATGCCCAGATATGTGTCTCATTCACAGCTGCTATGCCGAGATATGACTCCTTACAGTAGTTATGCCCAGATATGCCCCTAACAGTAGTTATGCCTGGATATGTGCCCCCTCACAATAGTTATGCCCGGATATGTGCCCCCTCACAGTAGTTGTTATAAGATATGTGCCCCCTTCACGGTATCGGTACCTAGGACGGGCTGACTATAGAAGATTAATGCAGAAGAAACAAAAACCTGGCCTAGCAAAAGCAGCATCACTACTGCGAACACTGCTACCTTCTAATAAAGCTGATCAGCGGGGGTCCCTGGTGTCGGACCTCCACCGATCAGATACTGAGAACCGATGACCTTTCCAGAGAGTATCGTAGGTCATCAGTATTAAAATCTCCTAAACCTTAAATCTCATGAAATTTTTGATATCCTAATCTGCAGTGTTTGATCATAATTATTTTTATTATAGGGCACTCAACCCCCTTCTTCAGGAGTAATACAATGTAATAAAAGCAATACAATAAAAACATATAGTCTTATGGTGGTACCTTTTATATTCCTGGTTGGGGTGGCATATGGAAAAAATGCAGGAATCTGTTACCGGAGGTGACGTCACGACTGGTTTTGTGCATTTCACCCTGGACCACATTTGCCATATTGTATACGTTTATATCCAATCTAAATTATAGTATTTACTCCTGTGTGGAGAATGTGTAACACCCCAGAGTTGTGTTACTACATGCCTCTACCCTGTTACTGTTTTTTAAGAGCCTTTACCTTATCATCTGATATGATTTTGCTCATGTCTTCACAACTGTACATTTAAAACTATGTTAAATGTAAATTTCCTTGCCATTTTCCATGTTCACCAGCAGGTGGCAGCAATGGATTGGTAAGGAACTAGTTACAGTTTAGTACATCTAGGCTGGAATGGTTCATTCCAGCTTAGCTCCCCCTCTGTGGAGGTGTGGACTGTTCCCACATCCTGCAGCTTGGGAGGGAAAGGAAGTTAGGTTCAGTGTAGCCCACTCCCTGCTAGGGGTAGGGTGTGTGTAGGAGATCCCCTGCATGGGGAAGAAAGCCAGGATCTTGTCTCGGCTGAGACATTGATCATAATACCCATTCTGAGCCCTGCAGCCTCAGCTGGATGACAGGAAAGCAGACAACCTCCAGAGTTTCAGGACAAAAGCATTACCTGAGAATATATCTGTGAGTAAAGTCCAGAGACCTAGGAGAAGCCAATTCTTCTCAGCTAGTCAGTCCCCACAAAGCAGAAGATAGAGAGAAGCGCAGAAGATAAATTCCTGCCACAGTTACAGAGCTACTAAGCAGACATTTTATCCTGCAAGCTCCAGATTTATAGTGCAGAAGATTTATTCCTGCCAACCATTGCCAAAACCTGCTGGGACCAAAGACCAAAGCTGTATTCTGCTTGGATACCAGTTATCTTCAGTAAAGAAAAGTTTGAACTTCATCTAAAGGTCTGGACATCAATTTCTGCTGCAAAGTTCCTCTATTACTCCTACTATCACTACACAATTTATTGCAAGTGAGCCAGTAGTCCAGCCGTACCCAGGTAGGAGACACCGTTGACACCACTACCACTATCCTACAGAGACATTATAGGCCATTACACCACACACCATATTAGGCTGGGCTAAGCGGTGTGAGCACTAAATGAGGATACATCACTTCCGGTCCAGCCCATAACTTCCGGTCTGATGCGCTCCACCGTGGAACGCACATCGGCAGGTGACCAGGAAAACATGGGGAGGAGCCTGGTGTGCGTTCCAGAATGGAACGCAATAAATGAACGATATACATGTGGGGAGGAGGGTTTAGTATGCTTGTAGGGTGTGGTTCACCTAAGAGAAACATGATTACACAGGGATTATAAAAAAAACACAGAGATTACAAAAACACAGAGATTATAAAATAACCCTGATTACACAGAAAAAGGTGAAATATGCAAATAAATGAACTTGTAAATATGGTGGCACATAATGAATAAATTAAATACATGAATTAGTTAAATTAGATAGTTTGAAGGTGTGCTTATGTGTAAATATATATAAAAAAAAGAAGTATGTATGTATGTATGTGTGTATGTATGTGTGTATGTTCCGCGAAAAAACTCAAAAACGCAACCATCCATTTCAACGAAACTTGGTATACACATCCCTTGCTACCTGGAAAGAAATCTTGCGGGGGTCTCAGCTCTATAGGACGTACTGTTCCCGAGATATTCCCCAAAAATTACCTGCATTAGCGAATACAAGCTTACCAGTCTTTCACTTAAATCCTAACTGCCATACACACGGTCACATGTCCCTTATCAGCCATTAGAAGCTCGCAGGTCCTACTCCAGGTTGCCATAACAACTGATCACAGGTTTTAGCAGTTCGCAGGTCCTGAAATATTCAGTCATATGACGTATGATGGCACAACTACACTGCTACATGCATGGGGGCAGGGGCCACTATTAAACGGACAGGCGCTGTGGAGTTCACTGTTAAAGGGGGCGGGCACTGTGGAGTTCACTGTTAAAGGGGCGGACACTGTAGAGTTCACTGTTAAAGGGGCGGACACTGTAGAGTTCACTGTTTAAGGGGCGGCCACTGTGAAAGTCACTGTTAAAAGGGCAGTCACTGTTAAAGGGGCGGCCACTGTGAAAGTCACTGTTAAAGGGGTAGTCACTGTTAAAAGGGCAGCCACCGTGAAAGTCACTGTTAAAGGGGCAGTCACCGTTAAAGGGGCGCCACTGTGAAAGTCACTGTTAAAGGGGCGGTCACCATTAAAGGGGCGGCCACTATAAAAGTCACTGTTAAAGGGGCGGTCACCATTAAAGGGGCGGCCACTATAAAAGTCACTGTTAAAGGGGCGGTCACCGTTAAAGGGGCGGCCACTGTGAAATTTACTGTTAAAGGGGCTGTCACCGTTAAAGGGGCGGCCATTGTGAAAGTCACTGTTAAAAGGGCAGCCACCATGAAAGTCACTGTTAAAGGGGCAGTCACCGTTAAAGGGGCGGCCACTGTGAAAGTCACTGTTAAAGGGGCGGTCATTGTGAAAGTCACTGAAAAAGGGCGGTCACCGTTAAAGGTGCGGCCACTGTAAAAGTCACTGTTGAATGGGCGGTCACCGTTACCCCCTTAACGCAAAACGCCGTGCATTGCCAGAATGCATTCTGAAGTACATGCACGGCGGGCTGATCGGGTGGGTGCAGAAGCTGCGCCCGGCCAATCACTGCAGGGGTCTGGCAGTCCCTGGTAGCTGGGCCCCTGATGTATCCGCTGACATCGCTGTCTACAGCGATGCCGGCGGATTAACCCCCTCTATGCTGCGGTCAGTGCTGACCACGACATAGAAGTGGTTTGCGGCGGGTGAAGTAGCGCATCGGCTCCCCGTGCTGCTGTGGCGGGGACCCGATGTGTGACAAGTAAGCCCGATGCCATTCAGAGGCTGCCCAATGCCTTGCATGGCATCAGGACCTGCCTTCTGCGGGTGCCCAGGAGATCTAGTCTCAGGCTGGGTTTCCTAGGCAACCTGCTAGTGTATGACTCAGTGTCTGTCACAACTGAGAGTGAGGGAAACTCTCAGCCGTACGATGTAAGAGGATGGATGGTAGCTGCTAGGTCAGGACCACAGGATCAGGGAGCAGATCACCTCCTATCGCATCCCTAATTCTGACCCTGACTCCTAACCGCATGAGCCAACCCAGATGGTAGGAGGGCTCATACACCGTAACCTCGGGTCCCTACTAGCCCTCAGGGATCCCTGGACTAGGAGCAGGGTAAGACGACCTGTTCCTCCTAGAAACGGACAAACAGGAGTCTCACTGGCCAAGCTGCAAGGAAGGGGGAACATATACAGACATATGGATATGGCAGGTGAACTACACCAGTTCCAAACCTACCTGCCACAGCCTTGCTGACTGGAACCCATGCACCAGTACTGCTGTCCACACAAACACCAAGGAACAGCACACCACAAAACACACAGGTAACCAGGACATCCATAGCTGCAATAAACATAGAAAGGATAACAACATCAACATAACATCACGCATAACACTTTTATGACCACAAGGGTGGCCCTCACTGGACAGATGGTAAATGAACCAGGAGAATGACTCCATCATAAACATGGCAGGAGTACCCCTCAGACTTCTGGCTTCCAGCAGGAGCTAAAAAGCCCAAGCCACACACCAGGAAAGGAGTTAACCCTTTCATCACCAGAGAAGGTAAGTGTCACTTAAAGGAGAAGTGTACACAGAAAAAACTCCCTAACACCAAACATAGAAAGTGAACACTAAAACTCACACGTTGCCAGAGGCAACCCCATGCCGTGACAGCGAGCAGCCTAGCCACCAGCTCCAGCTGCTACACTGCCAACAACCATATGTTGCCAGCGGCAACCACACGTGAGGCAACAAACCCAGAGCCCTCGTCTGTGGTTGACAACAAAGAACAAACCGCTGACAACTGCATGCGACCAAAGAGTCACGACCATTACCATGGTCATGACAGTGTCATACACTAACAGGCAATGCATTACAATACAGATGTATTGTAATGCATTGCAGAGGGGATCAGACCCCCAAAAGTTGAAGTCCCAGAGTGGGACAGAAATAAAGTTTGAAAAAACAGTAAAAAAAGGTTTTCAATAAAAATAAATTAAGTTTCAAGTTAAAAAAAGATAAAAACGTCCCTTTCCGCTGATTTTATAATAAAAAAAACACACATATTAGGTATTGCCACGTCCATAATGACTGGCTCTATAAATATATCACCTGATCCACCCTGTCCGATAGACACCATAGAAAAAATATAGAAACTGTGTCCAAAAATTTTTGGTCATTTTTTGTCACCTTACATCACTAAAAGTGCACATACGTGTCGGGCCCATCTACCAGGTGCAACACCAAGCGATCAAAAAGGTGTATGCCCCCAAAAATAGTACCAATCTAACCAACACCTCATCCCGCAAAAAATGTGCCCCTACATAGGACAATCGGCCAAAAAAATTAAAAAACTATGGCTCTCAGACACTATAACATGAAAAAAAAAAATTGTTTTAAAAATGCTTTTATTCTGTTAAATGTAGAAAAAATATAAAAAGTATACATATTATGTATCGCCATGTCCATAACAACCTGCTCTATGAAAATATCACATGATTTAACCCCTCAGGTGAACACCGTAAAAAAAATATAAAAAAAAGCCATCAGAAAGCCATTTGGTAAACTTACAAAAAAGTGTAATAGCAAGCGATCAAAAAGTCATATGCACGCCAAAATTTTACCAAACAGTCATCTCATCCTGCAAAACTGATACCCTACCTAAGACAATCGCACAAAAAATATACAAAAACTATGGCTCTCATACTATGGAGACACTAAAACATAATATTTTTGTTTGTTTCAAAAAAGATATTATTGTGTAAAAAGGAAAATAGAAAAATATACATATTAAGTATTGCCTCCTCCCTAACGACCTGCTCTATAAAAATATCACATGACCTATGAACACCATAAAAAAAAAGAGTGTCAAAAAAGCTATTTTTTGTCTCCTTACATCACAAAAAGTGTAATACCAAGCGACCAAAAAGTCATAGGCACCCCAAAATTGTATCAATCAAACTGTCATCTCATCCCACAAAAAATTAACCCCTATCTAAGGCAATTGCCCAAAAAATAAAAAAAAATATGGCTCTCAGAATATGGAGACACTAAAACATGATTTTTTTGGTTTCAAAAATGCTGTTATTGTTTAAAACTTAAATAAATAAAAAAGTATACATATTAGGTATTGCCACGTCCATAATGACCTGCTCTATAATAATATCACATGACCTAACACCTCAGGTGAACACCATGAAAAAAATAAAATACAAATGGTATCAAAAAGCCATTATGTCACTTTACATCACAAAAAGTTAATAGCAAGCGATCAAACAGTCATACGCACTCCAAAATAGTATCAATCAAACCATCATCTCATACTGAAATAAATGAGCACCTACATAATACAGTCGCCCAAAAAAAAAAAAAAAAACTATGGCTTTCAGAATATAGAGACACAAAAAATTTTTTTTTTTCAAAAATGCTTTTTTATGTAAAACTTAAACAAACAACCCAAAAAAGTTGTCATATTTGGTATTGTCGCGTCTGTAACAACCTGCTCTATAAAAATAGATCATGATCTAACCTGTCAGATGAAGGTTGTAAATAACAAAAAATAAAAACAGTGCCAAAGCAGCTATTTTTTTGTTACCTTGCCTCACAAAGTGTAATATAGGGCAACCAAAAATCATCTGTACCCTAAAATAGTACCAACAAAACTGCCACCTTATCTCGCAGTTTCCAAAATGGGGTAACTTTTTTGAAGTTTCTACTCTAGGGGTGCATCGGGGTGTCTTCAAATGTGACATGGCAAGTTAAAATTATCCCAGTGAAATCTGCCCTCCAAAAACAATATGGCGTTCCTTTCCTTCTGCGCCCTTCCATGTGCCTGTACAGCAGTTTACGACCATATATGGGGTGTTTCTGTAAACTACAGAATAAGGGCAATTAATATTGAGTTTAGTTTGGCTGTTATTCCTGGCTTTTGTTAGCGGAACAAAATTATTAAAATGGAAAATCTGTCAAAAAAGTTAAATTCTGAAATTTCTTATCCATTTTCAATTAATTCTTGTGGAACACCTAAAGGGTTAACAAAGGTTGTAAAATCAGTTTTGAATACCTTGAGGGGTGTAGTTTCTAAAATGGGGTCATTTTTTTGAGTTTCTACTCTAGGGGTGCATCAGGGGGGCTTCAATTGGGAAATGGTGTAAAAAAACCAGTCCATCAAAATCTGCCTTTCAAAAACCATATGGCGTTCCTTTCTTTCTGCGCCCTGCTGTGTGGCCATACAGCAGTTTACGACCACATATGGGCTGTTTCTGTAAACTACAGAATCAGGGCAATAAATATTAATTTTGTTTAGCTGTTAACCCTGGCTTTGTTAGCGGAAAAATAATTATTAAAATGGAAAATCTGCCCCAAAAGTGAAATTCTGAAATTTCATCTCCATTTTCCATAAATTTTTGTGGAACACCTAAAGGGTTAACAAAGTTTGTAAAATCAGTTTTGAATACCTTGAGGGGTGTAGTTTTTAAAATGGGGTCAATTTTAGGTGGTTTCTATTATGTAAGCCTCACAAAGTGACTTCAGACCTGAACTGGTCCTTAAAAAGTGGGTTTTGGAAATTTTCAAGATTTGCTTCTAAATTTCTAAGCCTTCTAACGTCCCCAAAAAATCTAATGGCATTTACAAAATGATCCAAACATGAAGTAGACATAAGGGAAATGTAAAGTAATAACTATTATATGAGGTATCACTATCTGTTTTAAAAGCAGAGAAATTGGAATTTGCAAAGTTGCGAATTTTTCAATTTTTTTGGTAAATTTGGTATTTTTTTATAAATAAAAATGAAATATTTTGATTCAAATTTACCACTGTCATGAAGTACAATTTGTGACGAGAAAACAGTCTCAGAGTGGCTTGGATAAGTAAAGGCGTTTTAAAGTTATCACCACATAAAATGACACATGTCAGATTTGCAAAAATCAGTCTGGTCCTTAAAGTGAAAAATGACCCGGTCCTTAAGGGGTTAAAGAGGCTGTCACTGTGAAAGTCACTGTTAAAGGGGCGGTCACCGTTAAAGGGGCGGAAGTCGCGAGAACTTGAGCTCATTCTCCCTGGCTAAGAGCAGGGCGCTCTGATTGGAGGCGCTCACAGCCAGGGAGAAGATAACCACTCCCAGGAAAAATACAAGTCTCCGCCTAGTATAACCAAGTCGCCTCATTATACTATAAGGCGCCAAAATATACCGGGCCAACAGTGGACGAACAGGAGATTCTTTAGAAAAAAGTGCCATGGCATCAGTGGGGGCCGGCCCTATAAGGTAGAATAATAATTAGACTAGAGCTAGCCTGATGAAAGGTCCTCTTTAAAGTTTGGGTAGTACGTCCCACATACAGAAGTTTGCAGTAACATTGTAATACGTAAATGACATTGGTAGTACCGCAGGTCATTCTATGTCTGATGTTTATAGTTTCATTATTGTGTGGGACTAGAATTTCTTTCCTGTTGTGTGCGATGATGGTGCACCATTTGCATCTGTTTGTTTCATACTTGAAGGCCCCCGTGTTTTCTTGTTTGTTTTGTTTAGTCTTCTGGCAGTGTTGAGTTTCGGACATGAGGGGGCTAATAGATCTTTTTGTGTTTTGGCTCTACGGAAAATGACCCTAGGGGCACGAGGGATGATTTTACCTAGGATGGGATTTTTTAACAGGACAGTCTAATTCTTAGCTAGGATGTTTTTGATCTTGGTATGTTGGAGATTGAACCTAGTGATCAAATTGAGTTGGTGAGTTTCTTTTTGTAGTTTATCCTCAACCACTACTCTTTTGGGGTCTTTGCGAGGTAGTAAACTCTCTTTTTTGGAGACTTGGGAGATTCTTTTCAAAGATTGTTCTAAGAGTCTTTTAGGGTATCCATTACCTTAAAGGTTCTAGTCTAAATTTTCTTGCAATATATTGAGGGTAGCACCTCTTTTAGACTGAACACGCCCATCTACCTGGGACTTCTGAGCAGAGTACGTTTGTAGCTGGTTCCTACACTGCCATAAATATTGTAGGCTTAAGTAAGTCCAAAGTGAGGCAGTATATTTAGTGATAGGGACCCATCTGCGGAAGCCACCTTGACGCCTGGTAGATGGGCCCGACACGTATGTGCGCTAAGAGCTTCCATTACTCATTTATTGTCGGTATTGTACCACTTTTATCTAGAATGACCCCCATTTCTTAGCTCTATTGTTTGTATATATAACGGTGTGCAGCCATTTAGTTTTTTATAATCTAAATAGCTGTTAGCATCGACACTTTTAAAATGTGTTTTAGTGGAAACCTTTTTGTTGTGGACTGTGAGGTGCAGATCTAAGAATACTATTTTGGTTTAGTTGTGTTCAAGGCTGAAAGATAGATTCCAATTGTTGGAATTGAGTGATTTGATGAATTCATTGAGTTCACATATCTCTCCCTGCCATACAAAAATAATATCGTCAATGTAGCGACAGTAGAATTTGACTTTGGGATGTGATAAGACACCAAATTTTAAGTCGAAAACCCCCATAACCCCCATGAACCTGGATGGCGGCTGCACGTCCTCTTCTTGAATTCAATTGTATCTCTTTCTCAGGACAGTGAAACTGTTGAATACTGCAGTGGGCATATGCACAGTGCCCACACCAAGATTACATTGTTATTGTACCTCTAGGTAACTTCCCTATGGGGTGTAGTTCCAAATAGGGTCACTTCTTAGGTGGATCTTCCGGTTCCGCTCACAGTCCCCAGGTGGACTAAATGAACAATTAACATTCTCCAGTTTCCTATGAAACACTCGGTCATCTTGTCAGTACCATGCTTCCTCCCTTAGGACGAAACTGGATATCGACACTTGAAGTGTCATTTTCGGCATCATCAGGACCTTCTAATGATTAAGGCCTTATTCTTATTTCTCAATTATCTATTACACATAGTACCAACTAGCTCCCTAGTCAATATATCTAGAAAACTTTTCTTGCTTTAACCCACGGGGTGCCAAACCAACACCCATGGGGGACAAGACGCCTCCTTTTCAGGATATCACTATCCAGTGATGATTAACAAGCCCAGTACCTGATATCCATGAATATACGTGCGTTAATATGTATGGGCTTTCCTACCTTATTGGGCAGTATAGGTGTACCGGTATACCCTCACCTCCTAAGACCCTTTTGTGGAGGAATGATCCTTATTACTTGAATTATTTAAAATACACGTATTGATCACTGGTATTATCATACCACCAGCATATTCCATATACCCTATGGCACCTTTGTCCAATGAGAAATTTAGGCAAAGTCCTTAAGGTTAGCAACATTAATATACTCCCTGAGACTCACTATATCCATCTAGGGGTTAACCCTGTCCATACCCCCTCCAGAGGCCTCTCCCCCATTATTAAAAATGATCCCACTTACTCTATCTAGCTTTGTTTCGATTAGGAGCTAGTAGCCAGCCCTAAAACACAGTGGAACGCATAACCACGCCCACGGGAGGCCGCAGTGGAACGCAAACACACGTGCGATCCAGGCGCCGCGCCCCCATGATGACGTGGATGGCCCTGATTGGCCGCACTGCGGTGGAACGCACAGCCATCTTTAAACCTTGGCGTGCGTTCCACAGCGATGCTCCCGGTCACAGGTCTAAGAGGTGAGATCGCCAGCGATTTTATTGTTAATGGGAATCGGGAAAGAGGTTTAAAAGGAAGAGGGGGGAGACTGTAAGTGGAGACTGTATCTTCTACATACTTATGCACCTACATGGAGTTATATACATTTATAGTTAATTGGCCTCTGCAGCTATGATGGTGGGGGGCTGGGCACTGGCCAGATCATATGATGCCCCAACCTCCATCATGATTGGAGGCTCACTAATTGATACCGCCCTACTTGGAGGCTTAAATAGACTAGGGAGGAGCACACACATTGGAGCCAATAACTTTTTAGTGCCCCCTGGAGCACCCCAGTCCGCTGGCCGCTGCTGAGGATCCACACAGCATAAGATAAGTACTGATCTAATTTAAATCACCGTTTTTGTCAGCACTGGCTGTGATTCACTTCGGTATTGTTCTAAGCAAATTATCGTTTTTGTCTGAAGTGGATGTCAATGCACCATAAGCATTGTTCTAATCAGAATTATCATTTATATCTGAATTAGTTGTGATCTATCGTAGCACACGATCAGGGTGCAATGTGTGTGGTTGCTATATGCGGTTCTAGGGGTGCTCCAGTTATTATTTAATTATTATGATTTCGGTTTATGTTGGTTAAACCGCGGTGTGTGACCATAAAGCTTTGAGTGTGGCCCACCTGACTTTCTTCGTTGTCTCCTGATGAACCTGTTATCGATAGGGGAAACGCGTTGAGACTAAAAGTCGTTGTGTTTTTTATCTATAGAAATTATTGAGTGTATCTATTCATAGCATTGACCCGGGCATCCATATGGGCCAATCTGTGCGGTAAGGGCCTTTCAAGGACAGATAGTCTAGGCACGGGGACAGAGTGCCTCTACCATCTGGGGGCATCTCTGGGCAGAGAAGAAGACTAGGGTTATCCTAGGGACACACCAGGGACCCTGTATGGTTGCCCAGTACCCATTGTCATTATTAGGACCTCGCTATCTGATCCCTGTTGGCGTCCTACGTTTTTTGTTTGTCTATGTTTTATCCGCATTTAGTCACCAAGTGAGGGACCTTTTTACCTGGTATAAAAATAAAAGTTATGTTTTAGGTAGTTGGCCTCTGTGACACTGATTTTGTATACAACTACCAATTAAGTATTTATACGGCTGCGTAAAATCAGTTCTTAGGTGGTTTCCACTGTTCTGGGACCTTAGGAGCTCCTCAAAAGTGTCATGGCATCTGGATACCAATCCAGAAAAATTCACACTCGAATAGCCGAATTGTGGTCCTTTCCTTCTGAACCCTACAGTGTGCCCAAGCAGTATTGTATGTCCACATATGTATATGGTGTAGTCTTACCTGGGAGAACCTCCTGTGCATAAATTTCTGGAAAATACCTGATGCCCCCAAATACAAATGGCGCCCTTCAGATCCTGACACTTGTCATATGTCCAGCCGAAAGATTAAAGCCACATGTAGCATGTTAGGGCATCCATTAGTATTAAATTGCTCTGCCAGATGTTTTTTTTTTATATAAGTACCACTTATTTTTCCAGCCTTTTGTTGCCCCTGTCCAAACTTTTTTGAGATGTGTTGATGACAAGTTATTGTGAGTTATTGTTTTTTAAAGAAAAGGTAAAATGTCTCACTTTCAACATCTGATATGTGATCTATGTTCTATTGTAAATAAAATATGAATCTATGAGATTTGCAAATTATTGCATTCTGGTTTTATTTACATTTATTTACACTGTGTCCCATATTTTTGGCGTTGTACAAGAGAGGATGCAAAGTGTTCTGCAAAGCTAACCTAAGGTCCGTAAACAACTCTTGGACACCACCCACTGGAAGATCCTTTTGTATGCAGTGAAAGCACATGTAATAGAGAATATATAGGAGTGTGTTGATTATACCACAATCAATATCAGGCAGGAAGTGAAAGAGTAAGCTGATGGCTGCTGCTGGAGTTAAATCCAGTGTATATTCCTGTGATAACTAGTGGATGTGGTTGCTACTATAAAGAATAGTACAACATCTCAGGGATCAGCTAGGATCTGGCACTGCAAACAGTATGCCTGCCGGTCCCATTAAGTATAATGGGGTCTGGCGGAGATCCAGCCTCATTCTGGCAAAAATTCTGAGAATCGGCTGGACACAAACCGCTGAACACTGTGGTTTGTGTCTGGCCGATTCCTGTCATTCTCTGCCGGATCAGGCAGTCAGATCTCCATGCGGCAGAAGTGAAAGTAGCCTAAGCAAACAGTACCGAAAATAAAAGGGACAAATAATGAATCTTTTACCCATTAGATCGGTTAAGGATTCACACTGGGAGTGTTGAGGAAGGGTTGAGACGTATGCATGTATGTCCATGCATGCCTGCAAACACGTGCAGGCATGTATGGTATACATGCATACTTGTACCACCACGTCAGGGGAAGATGTGTGCAGATGTGCCCAGCATCTGCTCACATCTGCCCATGGTGACCCCCAGGGGCTCATTGTGGTCCCTGGGGGAAATATGTGCCCCCTTAGTATGTTGTGCATGTATATATTAATATATATGTATATATATATATATGGTGTGTGTGTGTATATATCTATATACATATATGGCCCCACGTCCACATAATCCCCCTTAAGAATGTATGTCTCCCCTCCCCTCTCCACACCTGAAACCAGATGCATCGGTGTGAATGTGCCCCGAGCATTCACACAGATGCAATCTGGTTATTTACATCAGGATGACCGAAATGTCCGGTCATCCTGATGACTACAAAGGACTCAGGTTCAATAGAATCTGAGCCCTTTGTTGTAATTATCCCCAGCACGGCTGGAGATAATTACACATGATGGAAGAAGTGGAGAAACCTCCCCTCCTTCTATTATGCGCATTCCGGCAGCGAAATTAGCATCTCGCTGGCCGGAATGCAGAGCGCCACAGGTGGGAGATCTAAGGCTTCTCCCACCTGTTGGCGCGCGCGCGGCCCCGATGCGCTCGTTCTGGAGACGCTCGGGCCGGCGCGAGTGACGTCATCTCACTGCGCCGGCCCTCGTGTCTCCAACGGTGGCGCGCGTGCGCCACCTTGTGGGCGGTGCGGCAGTGCGGGCCGCCGGACTTAAATAGCCAGCGGTCCCAGCACTAGGCAGAAGAGCCGCCCCTGGATGTGAAGGAGCCGACCACCCCTAGACGAACGAGCATATCATAAGTATCATTAACCCCTTGCATCTACCCACCGCTATCCCACCAATGTTAACCCCTTGTAATACTATTATACCCTTGATTCCCACTACCCCTGCTAGTCCCTGCCCTGATACCCTTGATCCCCTTCCCTGATCCTACCACCCAGTATCCCTGTTTTACCCCTTACTCCAGCCCCCTGCTGGAACACCCCTCACGCTAGACATCCCCCTGGTGAACCCCCTATTCTCCTGGTTTACCCTGTAAATCCTGTGCCCCTGATTCCTATTGTTAACCCTTAGTGAATGTGGTCTGCTTAACCCCAGTAAGGCCACCGTAGATTCTCGTCGTATACCCAGGGATAGAAGTAGTCAGGTGGGGTGGGTTGTTATACTTGTATGTGTGTATTGTATAGTTAGTTTATGGGTGGAATTGGGAACTTGTAGCGTAGTTTGAGTATAGTATATGTGTAGTGCTGTGTATTGTTACTGTATTGTGTGCGTAGCTTCAGGTGTTAATAAATACTGTGTTACTTGTACCCTTTGTGTAGTGTATACTTGTTAGCGGTAGTGAGTAAGGCGCACAGAGCTAGTATAGTGATCCGTGTAAAGCATAGCGAAGATATTGTTGTTATTATTATATAAAGGCATAAATAGGCGGAGTCCTCAATAGACGGCTCCTCCTATTTAGGAATATTAATTACCGATATTCGCATAATATTGGTGATTATTATTCCCCCTTTACAGGGAGCACAACTGAAATCTGATCAGGCCTACATTAGTTAGGTGTATCTCCAAGATCTGACCATATGTGGTTTCTTGTACGCCATTTTTTATGGGTCTTGCGAGCCCTCCTCTCACCCTCCTTCTACTCATGTGACAGGAGGCTGGCTAATGACATGCAACAAGTGGAAAGTTTTATTTTAGTTTGAGGTAGCTCTGAGATGGATAATATGACTGGCAAGTTATACGGGATATTTTTACCAACCCAGGTATATCAAACATGAATATGAAATATCAATTCTTTCAACCAATATGTCATTTTCTAGGTTTGGTATAACTGAAAATCCGGGGGCGTTTGAGACTCAAGCAGCTCCCAGGTTCCCTGATCTTAAGACCATAAGTTTGGGGGTGTAGGATATATTCAGTTCTATTCACTGCATTGCCCCCTCTGCTGACATGACGTCCTGTGACTGACAAATGTTTATCTATCCAGGAAACCAGTTGTCTATTGAATCCACATCCACATAGGAAGTAGCATCAGGACTCATTAACTCCTAATGCCATGAATTCTCATCTCTCAAGGAAGTGCCATTATAGCTAATAACTCACACCAGCCTGTAAAAGGGACAGGCCTATAACAGAAACCAGACTGTCCACTGCCATTTAAAGAGACAGTGCACCTAATTCTGGTGTAACTAACTAAGCCTGTCCTTCCACCACCCTATAGTGGGCAGCCACGCATAAAACTCAGTAACCAAAAGATCCCTTTTCTGTCAGGGTGGCGGACTAATTACCCCTTACACATAAAATTGGATGCAGAACATGTGAATATCCCATATATTATAGTCCTGCTTTGTGTTGGAGATTTGTATCCTGTCGGGGTTCTGACATAAGAACAGGTTTTTACATGAGAACATTGCAGGAATAAGTTCATTTTTGTGTGTCAGAGGTCATAAACTCCTCCTGATCACAACAGTTCTCAGATTTGGAGGTTGTTGGTAGCACAGCCTAGTACAGAGGGTCTGGAAATATTGTTTTTAGATGGTCATCTTTGTTTTCTTCTTTTTCCCTGTATTGGAGAAGTTGACTTCTGAGCATCGCGGTGGATCTGGTGATTTGATCATCAATTGGAGCAAGATGGTAGCCCTCATGTAAAAATGTCCTTTGGGGATGGTTTGTGTAAATTTTGACCTGTGTTCAGAATAGAAGCTGTCTCATTTGAGATTGGCAGGCTGATCGATAGGTTTGATACGGATGTCTGTATTGAACTGCTTTGAAATGTTATTATGGTGTCCAGAAAGTTGACTTCTGCATTAGAATAGTTTAGTGTCAGGGTTATGGTGGAGTGACTTTGAATCTTTCATTGAGTTTTATTAGGATACCAGTAAGTCATTTTCTAGTTTTCTATGAAAATGTTGGCATATTCTGGTGTCATTTTGCTGTCCATGGCAGTTCCAGTGTGTTGTAGATATACAGTACAGACCAAAAGTTTGGACACACCTTTCGCTGTGACTGACAGCCGGCAGTTGGGCTGGCTTTGCCAAACTCTCTGCAAAAGCGCCATCAGTCACAGCGAAGGGGCAGGGAAGGGGGCGCAGTTACCTTGACTTGAAGCAAGGAGGCCGCTGCCCTCTTGACTTTAAGCATGACCAGGGGATAAAAGAACGTTTTCAGAGCTTATACCACATCCGACTGCTGAACGGAAATGATCATTAGAAACACACTCCGGGCTACTCTCAGGTACTGCTGGCGGCTTGGGATGGTTTTTGGAGGTGACAGGTTCCCTCTTTATTCTAAGGGTAGCATGATTATGGCAATACCAAATGTATATACCTTTTTATGTTTTACTATGTTTGCATGATAAAAACACGTTAATTATGTTTCTTGTAGTGTCATAGTCTGAGAGAACTACAACGTTATTTTTCCATCGACAGAGCTGTGTGAGGACTTGTTCTTTGGTGGCGTGAGCTGTTGTTTTTATTGGTTACGTTTTGGAATACATATGACTTTTTCATCACTGCAATTCTGAATCGGACTTCGGAATGAGAAACCACACTCCTGAGATGGAGATGCAATTTAAAGGGAGTGTGTCATCAGAAAATGACCTATTTTTTAAATCACATTTTTCTTTCAAGACTTTTTGGTAGTTCTCTAAAATGTATCTACATTATGTTTAAAAAAAATGCTAAAATGCTGCAGTTTTTACACTGGCTACCAGGCCTAAAGTATGTTAAGCATTTTGGGAGGGTTTTCTAGGCATGCTTTGTGACCTGTGCAGAGCTCAAAAGGGAGATGATAAGCCTTGATAATCACCTATTATATTATCTATACAGAGGTCATTATAATCCTTCCTGTAGTAATAATGATAATACAGTAGCTACTGAAAATATAGGCTAGTTTCACACTAGCGCAATACATCCAGCACGCTGTGGAACAGTCTGCCAGAAGTTTGTAAATCTCTGTCCGGTCCCATTAACTATAATTGCCGACATGAGGCGGAGATCTAGCCTCATGCCGGCAAATATGCCGAGAATCGTCTGGAAGAAAACCGCTGCACGGAAGAAAACTGCAGCAGTTTTCTTCTGGCCAACTCTGAGAATATTTGCCGGGTTGCAGCCAGATCTCTGCTGGTCCCTATTACAGTGCCGATTCCTTACTTGTGCAGAACAGGAAATCATGACCTATTATTAGACATAGTAGGCAGTGTGAAAATTGCAGGATTAAATAAAAAAAATTAAATATAGTGACAAGGAAAAGTAACATAGTTTATAAGGCCGAAAAAAGACATCTGTCCATCCAGTTCGGCCTGTCATCCTGCAAGTTGGTCCAGAGGAAGGCAAAAAAAAACTGTGAGGTAGAAGTCAATTTTCCCCACTTAAAAATTCCTTCCCGACTCCAATCAGGCAATAAGAATAACTCCCTGGATCAACGACCCCTCTCTAGTAGCTATATCCTGTAATATTATTACGCTCCAGAAATACGTCCAGGCCCCTCTTGAACTCCTTTATTGTACTCACCATCACCACCTCCTCAGGCAGAGAGTTCCATAGTCTCACTGCTCTTACCGTAAAGAATCCTCTTCTATGTTTGTGTACAAACCTTCTTTCCTCTAGATGCAGAGGATGTCCCCTCGTCACAGTCCGGGGGATAAATAGATGATGGGATAGATCTCTGTATTGACCCCTGATATATTTATACATAGTAATTAGATCTCCCCTCAGTCATCTTTTTTCTAAAGTGAATAACAGTAATTTTGATAATCTTTCAGGGTACTGTAGTCCACCCATTCCAATGTTTACTTTAGTTGCCCTCCTCTGTACCCTCTCCAGCTCTGCTATGTCTGCCTTGTTCACAGGAGCCCAGAACTGTACACAGTACTCCATATGTGGTCTCACTAGTGATTTGTAAAGTGGCAGGACTATGTTCTCATCACAGGCATCTATGCCCCTTTTGATGCAACCCATTATCTTATTGGCCTTGGCAGCAGCTGCCCGACACTGTTTTTTACAGCTTAGTTTGCTGTTCACTAAAATTCCTAGATCCTTTTCCATGTCAGTGTTACCGAGTGTTTTACCATTTAGTATGTACGGGTGACTTGCATTATTCCTTCCCATGTGCATAACCTTACATTTGTCAGTGTTAAACCTCATCTGCCACTTATCTGCCTAAGCCTCCAATCTATCCAGATCCCTCTGTAGTAGTATACTGTCCTCATCAGTGTAAATTACTTTACACAGTTTAATGTCATCTGCAAAAATTGATACTTTACTATGCAAGCCTTCTACAAGATCATCAATAAATATATTGAAGAGAATAGGGCCCAATACTGACCCCTGAGGTACTCCCACTAGTGACAGTGAGCCAATCTGGGTATGTACCGTTAATAACCACCCTCTGTTTTCTATCGCTGAGCCAGTTACTTACCCACTTACAGATGTTTTCTCCCAGTCCGAGCATTCTCATTTTATATACTAACCTTTTATGTGGTACAATGTCAAATGCTTTGGAGAAGTCCAGATATACGACATCCATTGATTCGCCGCTGTCAACTCTAGAACTTACTTCCTCATAGAAACTGATTAAATTAGTTTGCCATGAAAAATAAAAAAATATCAACAAAAAATCCAAAATAATATGTTTAATACAAAAACGTGATTTAAACATTAGGTAATTTTGTAATGACACATTCCCTCTAAAGAGGTTTTTCCTTCACATACAATGGGGGCATATCACCAGAGGTGGGACCCTCACCTACAATGAGAACGGAGCAGGGAAATTAATGGAGGGCACATTGCGCATGCGCAGCCGCCCTCCATTCATTTCAATTGAGCCGCTGAAAATAGTTAAGTTCTCCCTCTGCCCCATAGAAATTAATGGGAGCAGGGGCCGTGCATGCGCGGTGCTCTCCCATTCACATGTATGGGAACAGCGCTTGGTGGTGGACGGACCCCGGTGGTGGACGGACCTTTGTAGGTGCGGATCCCAGAGGTGGGAGGTGTCGTGTTTTGCAGATCGCGTACCCATTCAAGTCAATGGGTCTGCACGGCAATATGGGACTCACGTGGCTGGTGTCCGTGCATTGCAGAGCGCTATTTGGGGTCCGCAACAGGGGCACTGCAACCGAGCCCATTGTGTGTGTATGCTCTTATTTTCAGGAATTCCTTTGCCTTGGCACACTTTGCACAGCTGGTTTGAAGAAGTTAGAACTATTGCTCAACCAATACTTTCAAATATTTCACATAACACAGATTTCAAATGTACCTCTAGTTACTTTTTACCCTCCTTTAAAGAGCATCTGTTAGCAGGATCAACCCTGGTGCACACGGACTACAGCCTGATGGGGTTGATCCTACTGATTACAATGATACCTGTTTTGTGAAAATTGGTTCTGGGGTTCCTGAAAAAGAAGACTTTTATTCTTTATGCAAGAGGAGTGGCAAGCACTTGAGATTTTCACAAGATGGATATTATTTTAATTAGCAGGATCAAACCTACCAGGTACCATGCCTGGTATAATAGTCATCCTAATTAGCAGTTTGCTTGAGCCAGTTATACTGTGTGAGGTAGAAGAGAAAAAAAAAATCCTTTGCTAACACTGTCAACAAAAGTCCTCATGCAAGGCTTGGATCAAAAATTCCTAATTCATACTAGCCCCTTCCTCAATTAAAAACACAATTTCATGTGTACAATAACCAGGGATGGACATTGACAATGTGACAGAAAAGGATCTTCTTGGTGCTGGGTGATATATGTGGCCCCCACTCTAGAACGGCAGAGAAATTTCCCGGTGGGCCAATGTCCAGGTGGTGCCTGAGCCCTCCACACAGCTGCTGGCCAGGTACATAATGATCTGATGCTCTCAGCATTAATTAATGCTAGGAGCATCAGGTACTTACGCCCCTAGCCGGCATCCCCAAGTGCCCTTCTGAATTCAACGGTATCTCCATCCTCAGGAAGGTGATACAGCTAAATACTGTGACACGGATGACAGTATTTTGTGTTGCACTGTGGCATTTGGTTCTGTTGGGGCGGTATTTTGTGCTGCACTAAGGTACTGCTAGCTCTCCTCTACTTCTGTTGTCCCTGCATACTTGTGTTGCTCCGCCTTCTGTCAATCTGAATCCGCCTATGACATGGGGGCCACTTTTAGTTTTTTCTAAGGCCACCCTAAGTTCCCCATCCGCCCTGGTTAGAAGGAATCAGACAACACGGTTGTAACTTTAACAAGGTGACTTTCACTTGACTCACATAAAGAAGCTTAGGGTCACCACATTCTTTGACAGATAACAGGCTAAGGCTACTTTCACACTAGTGTTTCTATTTTTTGGCATTGAGATCCATCATAGGGTCTCAATACCGGAAAAAAACGCTTCCGTTTTGTCCCCATTCATTGTCAATGGGGACAAAACGTAACTGAACAGAACGGAATGCTCTTAAAAGCATGCTGCGGTTTCTTTCCGTCATGGGATGCGGAGCAAGGCAGATCCGTCATGACCCACATGCAAGTCAATGGGGATAGATCCGTTTTCTCTGACACTATCTGACACAATAGAGAACAGATCCGTTCCCCACTGACTTTCAATGGGGTTCATAACGGATTTATCTTGACTATGTAAAAGATAATACAACCGAATCCGTTCATAATGGATGCAGACGGTTGTATTATCAGAACGGAAGCGTTTTTGCTGAACCCTGCCGGATCCAGCAAAAACGCTGGTGTGATAGTAGCCTCAGTGGTTACAATCTTTCAATGAGGGCACAGGCTTAGGGTCCATTTACACAACCATATGGCCGTGGTGCCCATATTGAGGACTGCAATACACAGGAACCGGCCGTGTGAACTACGCGCTGCGTATGCGGACCCATTGACTAATATTGGTCCGGAATCCACAAAATACAGCAAAAGACAGGACATGTCCTAGCCTTTGCGGAGAGGAGGCATAGATCAGAAGCCTTCGGAAGTGCTTCCATGGGCTTTCAGGTCAGGGTTTCCACACCACAAAAGATAGGACATGTCCTGTCTTTTGCCGTATTTTGGGGATCGTGGAACCATTCAAGTCAATGGGTCCGCACCACAATATGGGATTCACACGGCCGATGCCCATGCATTGCGGAACGCTATTTGCTGTCCACAGCAAGGGCACGGCGACCATATGGTCGTGTGAATGAGCCCTTAGTTACAGGATAATTAGGTACTGTGACGAAACCAACCTCGCCACGGTGTTTTGGAGGGGGCTGGTTGCTAGCCTCTTGCCTCAGGATTATGGCCCATTCTAACTTTAAAGAAAACAGGCCGGCCTCACAGCTTAAATCTGTCTTTGGAATTGTGTTTTATGTTATTATGCGTTCAGTTAAATTGTATGTTATGTGAGGGCACCCAGATAGCTAATATTATTGTATTCGTGTATTCTGAGTGCCATTCACCTAATGATATGCACTCAGACTTGAGCTATCTGGGGATATGTTAAATGTCTGTGTTTGCTGTGGGGGTGTGCCATTGTGTGTTTGGGTGGTGATTCCTGTCCTGTTGTTCCCACATGTGTATTGGTGTTTTCCCTTTGTCCTGAGACATAATTGGATTGCTCCTCGGGTGTCGCCAGGCAGAGAGGAGGAAACCATGATGCATTGTGGGGATGTGTTGTGTCTGTGTATCCTGAATTTCTGCATATCTGTACTGTGTCGCAGTCTCCATTCTGGTCCCCTAAGGGCGTGGCCACCAGATGGGGACCTGCATAAATACGGGCGGGTAGCCCTCAATAAAGGGTTCCTGTTTTATCCTTCATCATGCTGAGACTGATGTTTGGATAACTGATCAAACTGGGGGATTGCTATACGCTGAAGATTTGCTATACTCCCCTGGCATAACTACTAGCTCTTGTAAGAGCTGTTCCTGCTCTCTGGCTGTAGGAGAGGTTCACCCACTGGAGCCTGGAGCCTTGTAGTAGGTCCAGCGTGGGTGGAGGACGGTGAGACCCCAACCAAGCTGCGGCGGTTCGTGGGGTCTGCAGGGCGTACGGTGTCAAGTGGAGTGCTTGGAGTCCTCGGAAAGCACTAGAAGCATCTATCGACGGAGGTACCCGGTCGGGGTGCTAGGCGTTCCGTTACATTGGTGGCAAGCAGTGGGATGGCGTCCTAGTGTGAGGAGAAGCAGCTCGGAGACACCGTTCGTGGAGTATATTGAGGGCAACGCTAGTATCCGTACAGCGCCCCTGGCTACAGCAGGATGGAATCGGCTAGTCTTCGAACAGCGTTCCACTACGAGGAGGATGATGACCCGGACTGGAGGGATGCAGTCCGGAAAGGCGTCTGGCACGAGGCCCTGGAAGATGTACAGCGTCGGCGGGGCGAGTGTCTCCCTAGTGAGGAGCAGCAGTTGCGGATGCGAGTGGCCCTGCGAATGCCCCTTCTGGGAGAGGAGCCCCTGAATGAGTGGGTGACAGAACTGGAGAGCCTGGTATGGAAGGAGCTTTGGCTAGACAACGCCTACCAGGCACTCTGGTGGTATGTGATTCGGCACTCTCCCTGGATGGCTGAGCACGACAGACCCGAGGGTGAGGATTATGATGGCCCTGGCCTGTTGTTTGAGGCCTTCGCAGAACCGGAGTTCGGAGATGCTGGAGGGTCCCGGTTCTGGGATATCTATGACTACAGAGAGGCTATGCATGATTGGACTACAGCGAGAGAGGTGAGACAAGACCTGGCATCTCTAGTCACAAAGGAGTGGGAGCTGGAGCAGGACTACCAATACTTCTTCAGCTCAATTCGGTCCCAATATACACTGCCAGAGAGCTGGGTGGCAGTCCCAGACCTACAACCCTACAGCTGGGAAGACCCGACTGAAGTATCCCCTGCTTCAGTACCAGCTACAGAGGTAGGGGTCCTCATAGACTGGTCCTGTGAGGAACCACAACAGGCAGGTGGAGAAGGGACCGAGGGCTCTCCACCGGGATGCTGGGATGCTGGCCCAGACCCTCAGCGGCAGCCGGAGTTGCCAGGTGTGGATGCAGGTGATCCTGACTCGCAAATGTTGAGGGACCTCACAGACTGGTCCTGGGAGGACCCACAGATGGCAGGTGGAGATGGGACCGAGGTCTCTCTACTGGCCCTACAGGGATGCTGGGCCGCCTGCCCAGATCTCCAGCGGCAGTACATATCACAGGGAGAGGAGACAACCGGTCTCTCTCCCCAGCGGCAACCTGAGTTCCAGGGGGAGGAGATGCGGGGTCCCTCTGCCTTACAGCAACCAGAGTCCTGGGGAGGAGAGGCAACCGGCCTCACCTTCCACCAGCAGCCGGAGATACCGGGAAAAGGGGAACACAAGCCCCTCTGCATGGGCGCAGATGAGACCGCGGGCTCGGTGCCAGTCCTACAGGGATGCTGGACAGTCGGTCCAGATCCCCATCCATCTCCGCAGGGATACCAGGAGGAGGAGGTAAGCGAGCCCTCCCCTTCCCAGCTACTTCCCAACAGAGTTCTGGGGGCAGGGGATGAGCCTGTGCTACCCACTGATTTCTTCCCAGCGGAAGAGCTGGCATCAGGGCAGAGCGCCGTCGGCCTCTGCCCTCCTCTATCCTCTTCTCCAGAGCCGGACATCCCACAGGCTACCCCAGCGGAAGTGCTGGCATCTGGGCAGAGCGCAGTCGGCCTCTGCCCTCCCCTATCCTCTACTCCAGAGCCGGACTTCCCACAGGCTACCCCAGCGGAAGAGCTGGCCTCTGGGCAGAGCGCAGTCGGCCTCTGCCCTCCCCTATCCTCTTCTTCAGAGCCGGACTCCCCACAAGCGACCCCAGCGGAAGAGCTGGCATCTGGGCAGAGCGCAGTCGGCCTCTGCCCACCAAGTACCTACAGCTCCAAGCTGGAGAACCACAAGGCAGCAAGGAGTCGCAGATGCCCGCTCAACAGCTGGGGACATACGGAACAGAGCCAGGCCCCAAAATTCAACAGGTCCAGTATGGGGTTGTGGTTGGACTGCCAGACTAACTCAGGTACTGACCGTGAGGTCAGGTATCTGGTTAGTCTTCCCTGGAAGGGGGAGATGTGTGACGAAACCAACCTCGCCACGGTGTTTTGGAGGGGGCTGGTTGCTAGCCTCTTGCCTCAGGATTATGGCCCATACTAACTTTAAAGAAAACAGGCCGGCCGCACAGCTTAAATCTGTCTTTGGAATTGTGTTTTATGTTATTATGCGTTCAGTTAAATTGTATGTTATGTGAGGGCACCCAGATAGCTAATATTATTGTATTCGTGTATTCTGAGTGCCATTCACCTAATGATATGCACTCAGACTTGAGCTATCTGGGGATATGTTAAATGTCTGTGTTTGCTGTGGGGGTGTGCCATTGTGTGTTTGGGTGATGATTCCTGTCCTGTTGTTCCCACATGTGTATTGGTGTTTTCCCTTTGTCCTGAGACATAATTGGATTGCTCCTCGGGTGTCGCCAGGCAGAGAGGAGGAAACCATGATGCATTGTGGGGATGTGTTGTGTCTGTGTATCCTGAATTTCTGCATATCTGTACTGTGTCGCAGTCTCCATTCTGGTCCCCTAAGGGCGTGGCCACCAGATGGGGACCTGCATAAATACGGGCGGGTAGCCCTCAATAAAGGGTTCCTGTTTTATCCTTCATCATGCTGAGACTGGTGTTTGGATAACTGATCAAACTGGGGGATTGCTATACGCTGAAGATTTGCTATACTCCCCTGGCATAACTACTAGCTCTTGTAAGAGCTGTTCCTGCTCTCTGGCTGTAGGAGAGGTTCACCCACTGGAGCCTGGAGCCTTGTAGTAGGTCCAGCGTGGGTGGAGGACGGTGAGACCCCAACCAAGCTGCGGCGGTTCGTGGGGTCTGCAGGGCGTACGGTGTCAAGTGGAGTGCTTGGAGTCCTCGGAAAGCACTAGGAGCATCTATCGACAGAGGTACCCGGTCGGGGTGCTAGGCGTTCCGTTACAGGTACACTACCTATTCAGGTGGCAACAGACAGGGAGAACACTGTCCCTTTCGTGTCTCTTGTAACCAACACCCTGGGCGATGACACTCTGGCTCTGGTCTCCATGTAGATGGCTGTATCTGTATTTATCACTGCGCAGGCTCTCCCAGGTTGTGGTATCTGACTGCACAGACACTGCACACACTCTTATCAGTCACACAGTATTTACTCACAGGCTGGTTAGTATTAGTACATGCCTGTCTCTTCTACAGGCCTTGGCTACTTCCAGGATGCATGGACTATGTGGCTGCTTTCTAGTTTTTGGCCTCAATTCCCTCTGGCATTCGGCTTCAGTTGCCTTTGCTAATCTCTGAGGAATAAATGCTGGACCTGACTCATAGAAGGCTTATCAATAAATTGCAGTCTTTGTGCGTGGACTCCCATATTGTTAAATGTATTAGGCAGTGGCTGAGGGACAGACAACAGAGGGTTGTAGTCAATGGAGTATATTCAGACCAAGGCCTTGTTACCAATGGGGTATCTCAGGGATCTGTGTTGGGACCCATATTGTTTAATATCATTATTAGCGAAATTGCAGAAGGTGTGTCTTTTTGCTGACGACACAAAGATTTGTGTAATTTGTAACAAAGGGTTGATGTTCCTGGAGGGATACATCAAATGGAAAAGGATTTAGGAAAACTAGAGGAATGGTAAAAAATCTGGCAACTAAAATGTAATGTTGATAAGTGCAAGATAATGCACCTGGGGCGTAAAAACCCAAGAGCAGAATATAAAATCAGTGATACAGTCCTAACCTCACTATCTGAGGAAAGGGATTTAGGGATCATTATTTCAGAAGACTTAAAGGTAGGCAGACAATGTCATAGAGCAGCAGGAAATGCCAGCAGAATGCTTGGGTGTATAGGGAGAGGCATTACCAGTAGAAAGAGGGAGGTGCTCATGCCGCTCTACAGAGCACTAGTGAGACCTCATTTGGAGTATTGTGCTCAGTACTGGAGACCAGATCTCCAGAAGGACATTGATACTTTGGAGAGAGTTTAGAGAAGAGCTACTAAACTAGTACATGGATTCAGTGGCGTACACACAATCCATGGGGCCCCTGTGCGAAACTGATTCATGGGCCCCCCCCCGCCGCCAGACCTCAGATCAGCCTAAAGACCCCCCCATCAGACCCCCCACTCAGCCACCAGATCAATCATTAGCCCAAAGACCCCCAGCCCCCCAGTCATCCACCATGCCCTTTAGACCTCAGATCAGCCCAAAGACCCCCCTCATCAGCCACCAGATCAATCATTAGACGAATTGCCGAAAGCAAAGACCCCTCAGATGATCAGCCCAGGCCCCAAAGACCCCAATCTGGAAATCCCATCAATAAATTCAGCCCCCCAGGGCCCCACTGCTGCTGGTCATTATTCAGGCCAGGGTCCCCAGTACTCGAGTCAGTGCCCTGAGGCTAGCTTTTCCTGCCAGAGAGCCAGTGCAAACCCTCTCCCCCGGTCATCTGCCAGGGGGGGGGCCTGGGGCCCTCACTACTACTCCAACAACTCCAGTGTCATAGTGAGTCATAGTCAGTGCACTGTGCCGCGGGCTGCTTTTCCTTACTTACCAAAAGACCGGCTGGCGGCTGCTGCGGCACTGTCTAGGGCAGGGGAACTTCAGTCTTCACTCTTCTGATCGCCGGTCCTCACTCTTCGTCTGTCCTCTCTCACGTCCGGATCCCGTCTGCTGTGTGAGTTCAGGCGCACGCGCATGTTCCGGCGAGACCTGCCACCAGAGTTTGCAGGTCTTGCGGGATTAACGCCGTGCTCGCTCCTGCCCAGGCCCGGCGCTGACCGCAAGGGGGCAAGTGAGATAATAGAGTCAGACGCAGCAGCAGGGGCCAGGGGTCCGCAGGCGGCCGGGCCCCCTGGGGTGCCGGGCCCGGTTGCAACTGCGACCCCTGTGACCCCTATATGTACGCCACTGCATGGATTGCAGGATAAAACTTACCAGGAAACATTAAAGGACCTTAACATGTATAGCTTGGAAGAAAGACGAGACGGAGGGGATATGATAGAAACTTTTAAATACATAAAGGGAATCAACAAGGTAAAGGAGGAGAGAATATTTAAAAGAAGAAAAACTTCTACAAGAGGACATAGTCTTAAATTAGAGGGGCAAAGGTTTAAAAGTAATATCAGGAAGTATTACATTACTGAGAGAGTAGTGGATGCATGGAATAGCCTTCCTGCAGAAGTGGTAGCTGCAAATACAGTGAAGGAGTTTAAGCATGCATGGGATAGGCATAAGGCCATCCTTCATATAAGATAGGGCCAGGGGCTATCCATAGTATTCAGTATATTGGGCAGACTAGATGGGCCAAATGGTTCTTATCTGCCGACACCTTCTTTGTTACTATATAAGCAGAACCAGTTCAATTCTCTGCCTGCTAATGACCTATGCTCTCTCTATCTGAGCTTTCACTATGTACAGAAGGACCTTAAAAAGGAACCTGTCACCAGGATTTTGTGTATAGAGCTGAGGACATGGGTTGCTAGATGGTTGCTAGCACATCCGCAATACCCAGTCCCCATAGCTCTGTGTGCTTTTATTGTGTCAAAAAACGATTTGATACATATGCAAAGTAACCTGAGATGAGTCCTGTCCCGGACTCATCTCACGTACAGGACTCATCTCAGGTTAATTTGCATATGTATCAAATCTTTTTTTTTGACACAATAAAAGCACACAGAGCTATGGGGACAAACTTCTGGTGACAGGTTCCCTTTAAAGTCATGTCCTCAAAGGTTTCCAACTCCCCCAGAATTATCCAACTGTGATAATAACATTGGTCCGAAGATGTTAGTATGACCTCAGTTTTGCTGCCCCGTGCTCGCATATACAATATATCAGTGCAGTATATATACACTATATGGACAAAAGTACTAGGACAGACCTCTTAATAATTGAATTCAGGTCCCATTGCCTCAGGTATATGAAATGAATCAGCTAACCTTTACAAACATTTGTAAAAGAATGGGTCATTCTAAAGAGCTCACTGAATTAGAGTGTGGTACTATAAAAGGGCGCCACACATGCAAAAACTACTATTATAGAATCATAGAGCCTCCTAGCACATGTACGACGATTACTTTACTAGTAAGCAGCTGATGGTCCTTTGGACCCAATTTACGTATTTTTTCATGTGCTAATTAAATATAAAACTTCACTTTTATTTGTGTCTTTATTAAAACTTCTTTAACAGAAAATATTGGAACACACACATAGAGCCCCTGCCTCCCGACATGTTTCGCTGGACACCCAGCGTCTTCAGGGGATCGTGCAGCAGCAAACCTCTAATCTAAGGGATGATCTGTGACTATTGGAGATTTTTAATGTGTTCCAGTATTTTCTGTTTAAAGAAGTTTTAATAAAAGTGAAGTTTTATATTTAATAGCACATGAAAAAATACGTAAATTGGTCCAAAGGACCATCAGCTGCGTACACATGCAAAAAGACATTTCTTGAAATTTCTTCCCTCCTAGATATCCCAACATCAACTCTGAGTGCACAGCACTCCGTTCTGTTCAGTTACATTTTGTCCCCTGTAAGATGGCACACTGTCTATATATCTATCTATCATCATACTGTAACTATTTCTCTCTCATATCTGTCCATCCATACCTCTATGTCAGTCTGTCTATCTATCTATCTGCCTGCAACGGGCGCCTCCCACCAGGGCCCTCCTATAACGCGTCCCAGATGTAGGAAATGCAGAGTGGTGTAGTGCGGCCTAAATGTCTCTTTATGTGTCACGGTGCTACTACGTGGATACGGCTGGACCCCAGGCTTTAGCTCCGAAGCAATGAAAAGGTGGAACAATTAAGGGATAGGAAAGAACTTGAGTCCAGACCTTCAGATGAAGTTTAATGGCAGCTTTATTTTGAATAAACGTTTCTTCAAACAGTTCACAGGCTTTGTCTTGGTCCCAGCAGGATTTAGCATTAAACTGGCAGGCAAACTCAACTCTGCTCTATCCTTCTCTCACTCTGCTGTACTAACAAGCTGACTGGATAACTTGGCTTCTTCTTTATGCTGCACTTCACTTTTTAGTCGTTCTTATCGTCAGCCAAGAATCTTTACTCCTGGCTCCTGAGTCTTTAGGCTTCTGCCTCCATGGCCAGTAGAGCTTAAGGTGCTCTCGAGCAAAGACATGTCCCTGAACACCCTTCCTCTTGCAGGGGGTAAACTAAATGCTAACTCTAATTGGTCCCCACCCTTCTTGCAGGAAGTAGGACTAGCCCACTTCTCTCCAGAAGGGGGGGGGATGGAATGGTAAGTTCCATTCTATCTAAGATAGCTCTACCAGAAACGCTGCCACCTGCTGGTGAACCAGGCACATGAAATGAACAGTTACATAACATTATTATAAATGCACAATGTTGAGGGACCTGGAAATAAATATATAGGTAACATACAGGTTAGACCATAAAAGATAAAAGCAAGGTGTAAAAGTGGTAACATCACTCTGGGGTGTTACATATCCTCATACTGTAACTATTCAACTCTCATATCTATCCATGCATCCCTCTATGTCAGTCTGTCTGTCTGTCTATCTATCTATATATCTCATATCTATCTATCATTCTCATACTGTATCTATTTATCTCTCATATCTATCCATGCATCCCTCTATGTCAGTCTGTCTGTCTATCTATCTATATATCTCATATCTATCTATCTATCTATCTATCTATCTATCTATCTATCTATCTCATATCTATCTATCATTCTCATACTGTATCTATGTATCTCTTATATCTATCCACCCCTCTATGTCTATCAATCAATCATTCTCATGTCTATAATATCTACAATATCATATGTACCTATTTTACTTCTATGTACTGTGGGGATTTGCTCTGGTAAACAGGATAAGCGGACGCAGTATAGAGGTACCAACCAGTTTGTAAACCAAAAGTTCAGTGTTTATTCACACGTTATAGTTCACAGAACAAAAAAACACTTTCAAGCAAAAATTTCACCTTGCAGTATTGGTGTCAGTTCACACCATGCGGCCTGTTCTGCCATCAAGAGTCCATCAGCAGGCTTTAGTCGGCCTGTTTCCCCTCACATGGGTCTCAGCCCTCCTCCCCGGCACATTCCTCAGATCCCAATACAGAGATCCCCTCTGCATGAACCCAGCTGTCGTTTAAAGCCCACTGCGATCCAGTCCGGTGTTTGACCTTACCTGACTGCTAATTAGTCCAGCAGCACAAACTGGGAGGAAAATACCTGCCTCCACATACAATTCCCTTTATTGTGTCACAGTACCTACATAGATACCCCCACCATAATAGATTTGGATTCCTTTTATTTGGTGTTGGGATATGATCCCTGTCCATATGACTTATTGCTCCATACAATCTTCATGTAGGTGGACACACTGTTCAAGAGAACCAAATCCGCAATGAAAACCTGGCATAATTATGTGTTACATGCAAATTTGTTGTGGATTTTACTGCAGATTTGCCATGGATTTCACCCTATAGATTGCGAAATCCACACTAAAACCAGCACACATAATTGACGCTGTACATTTCAAAATGGGAACGGCAGATTATTTTCTGCTTGGAAAAATATGCAAAATGTACATCAGATGTGTCAGATTTCATTCACTTTGCTGGCACTGTAATATGCGGTCAGGGGAGGGCTGGGAAGGGGGGCAGGGAGGCAATTGCCCCCCAGGCCGCCCTAAAGCATGTTAAAAATGGCCACTGGGCCGTCTTTAACGTCTTTAAATTCCTCAGGGCCGCACCGCGGATCAGCACAGGCGGCGCAGCCCTGGTTCTAGTTGCCAGCAGTGGTGGTGGGGGGCAGTAGGAGATGAGCGTTTCCATTGTGGACGCGCTCATCTCCATATTCATCTGTATCACCGTCCTCAGGACAGCGATACAGATGAACGGTGCTGCGGCAGGGGAGGGAGAGGCGTCTTCCTTCCCTGTTCTTCTGATAGGCCGCAGGCATTAATCCCTGCAGCCTATCAGAGGCCGGCTCAGGCGGCGCCATGACATCATTATCATCACACCGCCTGACCCGGGCAGCACACAGAGGGGGGACACAGGCCTGAAGAGGCCTGCATCACATCACTGCTGATGGAGGTAAGTATTAGTGTTTTTTGTTTTTTTCTTTGCTGGAGGAGCTGACATCTCTTACAGACCCTTTTTTGGGGGGAAGGGGGGGCACTCTGGGGGCATTTATTTCTTGCCCATTTTTTGGGAGGGCACTATGGGGGCATTTCTTACTGGCACATTATGGGGGTGCACCATGGGGGAGAGGCGCACTATGGGGCATGTGGGGGCTCTAAAGGGGCTTTTTTTTATTGGCAAATTATGGGGGCACTATAGGGGAGAGCGGCACTATGGGGCATCTTTGGGGAAGTGAGGGCTCTAAAGGGTCCTTTTTTTATTGGCACATTATGGGGGCACTATGGCATCTGGTGGCACTAAGGGGACATTTTTTACTGGCACATTATGGGAGGCACTTTAGGGGAAAGCGGCACTATGTGGCATTATTTGGGGGCATTACTGGGGGAGTAGAGCACTATTGGGGCATCTGGTGGCACTAAGAAGGGGCATTTTTACTGGCACATTATGGGAGAGAGGAGCACTATAGGAGCATCTGCTGAGGGCACTAAGAAGGGGCATTTTTTTTACTGGCATATTATGGGGAACACTATGGGGAAGGGGGAGAGGAGCACTATGAGGGCATTTACTGGGCACTATAGAGGGGTATTTTATACTGGCATGCATTATGGGCACATTAGCTCAACTGCGGGCGCTAAGCGGTGGTATTTCATGTACTGTCATATTATAGGGAGACTTATTACTACTAGGAGGTATTATGCAGAGCTTTACTACTACTGGGGGGCTATGAGGAACATGAGTACTAGTATGGGCACCATAGGGGCATTATTACTACTAAGTGTGCTCTGGCAGAGAATTATTTCTATTGGTGGGATTTTGGGGAGCACTGTTACTTTGGGGGGAACCCTGGCATAGTATCAGCTTAGCACAATAATTTTTGGGGGACATTATCTTTATGCTATTAATGTGCAGTTATTTTTTAGAGCACTGTGTGCCAATAATTGTTGAAGGTGGCACTATATGTGTGGCAGTAGTATTTCCAGGGGTACTGTTTCTGCAGTATAGTATTGGGGGCACAGCGGGCACAGTATTGGGGGCACTATCTGTGTGGCAGTAGTATTTCCAGGGGGACTGTTTCTGCAGTATAGTATTGGGGGTGGCAGGAAAGGGTGTTCAGAAGATCTGAAGATGATGGAAATGGGGGAAACTAATATCTGTTTGTCAATCTCTGCAGAGATGGGAGATGGCTGAAAAATCATCATGGCGGTCTGGGCTGAATGGAGAAGATGAGGAAAGAGAACGTCTACAACAAAGGTGACATCACTGGATGTAAGAGGTATGGGGCGCTATGTAGGAGAGGAGATGCTCCGGCTCCTTCCCCTGCCATTTGCAGAAGAAGGATTCAGAGCTGGGTGAGGACGGCCAAAGGGGGCAGCAGGCCATGGGCGGGTGGCAGATGGTGGGGGGAACCACAAGCCTTGAGCAGGATCGGGGGAGGGAGGAGAGCGGAGGAGCTACCTGGCTGTAGCCTGCTGTCTATTGTATAATGTGAAGCTGGCAGTGTAGCCAGGACAGCCCCCTCTCCGTATGATGTGTAGAGACAGGCCTCAACTATAGAATGTCAGCTGTACAGTGTTTGTTGGGAGTGGCCTATTATATGTAGGAGGGGCTTTTAATAATGGGCGGGGCTTAAAAGGGGCCACTTGACTGGATTTTCCCCCCAGGACTAAGGCTGCCAGCCCTTCCCTGACCGTGTGCCCGTACAGCAGTTTACGACCACATATGAGGTGGTACAGAATCCGGGCAATAAATATTGAGTTTGGTTTGGCTGTTAACCCTTGCTTTGTTACTGAAAAAAATTGATTAAAATGGAAAATTTGCCAAAAAATTTAAATGCTGAAATTTTATCTCCATTTGCCAATAACTCTTGTGGAACACCTAAAGGGTTAACGACGTTTGTAAAATCAGTTTTGAATACCTTGAGGGGTGTAGTTTCTTAGTTGGGGTCACTTTTATGAAGTTTCTACTCTAGGGTGCATCAGGGGGGCTTCAAAAGGGACATGGTGTCCAAAAAAACAGTCCAGCAAAATCTGCCTTCCAAAAACCGCGTGGCATTCCTTTCCTTCTGCGCCCTGCCGTGTGCCCGTACAGTAGTTTACAACCACATATGGGGTGTTTCTATAAACTACAGAATCAGGGCCATAAATATTGAGTTTTGTTTGGCTGTTAACCCTTGCTTTGCAACATTTATCATGTAGAGAAAGTTAATACAAGACAATAAGGCTACTTTCACACTAGCGTTCGGGGCTCCGCTTGTGAGTTCCGTTTGAAGGCTCTCACAAGCGGCCCCAAACGCATCCCTACTGCCCTAATGCATTCTGAGTGGATGCGGATCCGCTTAGAATGCATCAGTCTGGCACCGTTTGTCCTCCGCTCCGCTCAGCAGGCGGACACCCGAACGCTGCTTGCAGCGTTCGGATGTCCGCCTGGCCGTGCGGAGGCAAACGGATCCGTCCAGACTTACAATGTAAGTCAATGGGGACGGATCCGTTTGAAGTTGACACAATATGGCTCAATTTTCAAACGGAGCCGTCCCCCATTGACTTTCAATGTAAAGTCTGGACGGATCCGTCTGAGCAACTTTTCACACTTTGAATTTTTTCTAAACTATAATGCAGACGGATCCGTTCTGAATGGATCCCATCATCTGCATTATAGGAGCGGATCCGTCTGTGCAGACACCAGACGGATCCGCTCTGAACGCAAGTGTGAAAGTAGCCTTACTAATGTATTGTGATTGTCCATATTGCCTCCTTTGCTGGCTGGATTAATTTTTCCATCACGTTATACACTGCTCGTTTCCATGGTTATGACCACCCTGTCCATCCATCCTTGGTGGCGGTAATTATAGCACACTATAGGAAAAAGCACCCCATGGTCCCGGCCACCAGAGAGGCTCTTTTTCCACTGCTGCTGGATTACAGGGTGGTCGTAACCATGGAGACAAGCAGTGTATAATTTGATGGAAAAATGAATCCAGCAAGCAAAGGAGGCAATATAGATGATAATACATTAGTAAGTGTCTTGTATTAACTTTCTCTACATGATAAATGCCACTTACTGAAGTGAGACAACACCTTTAAATAGGTTGGTGACAGAGGGATGAGTCACATGACAGAGAAAAAACCCAATTAAGAATAACCATGCTAAAGGAGTTGACCCATCTTGCCTTTTCCAGGGTGAGATGGGACCAAGCGCCAGTCCCAAACAACCAAGCGGGCTATCACTCTGCTGTTTCTCCCATTGTAGCGAATGGGAGCTTTACAAACAGCGTAGAAGAACTGCTGCTGCCATAACTTCTGTAGTTCCAGAAGCACTGCACCTTGTTCTACTATGCTGCTTCTTCTGGAAAGGAAGAATACTTTGGTACATTCGTAGACATACTTTAGGTCACTTTTGTAATGTTCTGCCCAAGTTTGAAAATGGGATTCTAATAGGTGTGGGCAAGCACCATACCAGATTCATGAGCAGGGCCTGCCTCCCGTTAAAGGGCTTGTCCAGCATAGAGAAATATAGAAAAAATAAAAGAAGTGATACCTCATCAAGCCTAACGCTCCCATTCCAAAGTTTACCAGGTCCCTTCTTGATACATAGGAAACAGTAGATGCATGCTCAGCCTATAACTGACTGCAGCATCATCTTCTATTTCCTGTGTGAGCTGCAGCCAGGATGCAGAGACCCTTGGGTATTCTGTAAGCATTGGAACAGCAAGTGCGTGAGTAATGCTTTTTTTTTTTTTAACCCATTCTGCTCCTTATCTAAAAAGATGTGTCCCTCTGTACAACCCCCTTAAGGAATCCAAGGCATGTTGCCATCATCCCAATTTGTCTATAGTCTAAAGTTTTAGCAAAAACTTGTTTTCTTGTAGTTTTTTACCCAAATCCTGGTTGAAGAAAAGGCCACATTCCGTGCGTTCGCTGCCTTCTCTTCATTGTTTACTAGTGTTGATCACGAATATTCGAATTGTGAATTTTAATTGCGAATATCGGCATTTCGAGAAAATTTGCGTGCGAAAATTTGTGTGCGAATTTTATGCGAATTTTCACAATCAAGAAAATAATGCCTTGAGATTACAAATTTGCGAATTCTCGAATATATGGCGAATATTCGCCCAAATATTCGCAATATATCGCGAATTCGAATATTGCCCCTGCCGCTCATCACTATTATTTACCTGCTTGTCTTTGACACTGCAGCGGTGAGAAGGTGTAATTAAACAATGACGGTAAGGCTGAGCTGGCACAGCGCGAGCCTTCTCTTCAACCAGCTGGTCGGAGGGGCTGCCACTGCCAAGTGTCTGACCCCCGCCAATCCTGAGAATAGCTCATCAATAGTAAAAATCCAGCAAAACCCCTTTAAGCTGTTACGGACACAGGGCGTACAGGTACGCCCTGATGTCCCGGTACTTAAGGTCACAGGGCTTACCTGTACGCCCTGTGTATTTCCGATCACCGCCTCTCGGCGGGCGGTGATCGGAACTGGGTGCCTGCTGAAATCAATCAGCAGGCACCCTGGGTCAATGCCAAGGGAGGTTCTTTGACCCTCCCCCCGTATCGGCGATCGCTGCGGATTAACCCCTTCTATGCCGCCTCAGGCTGGGTCTTCTAGGCAACCTGTTTGTGTACTACTCACTGTAGTACACGAACAGGCAATGCATTACAATACAAATGTATTGTAATGCATTGCAGAGGGGATCAGACCCCCAAAAGTGAACATCAGAAATAAAGTTAAGAAAAAAAAAGTTTTTTAATAAAATTAATAAAGTAAAAAACGGCCCTTTCCCCTTATTTTATAATAAAAAAACACACACATATTAGGCATCGCCACGTCTGTAATGACTGGCTCTATAAATATATTGCATGATCCACCCTGTCTGATAAATACTATTAAAAAAAAACAAAAAAATACACGGTGTAAAAAAAAGCAATTTTTGTCACCTTACATCACAAAAAGTGCAACACCAAGTGATCCAAAAGATGTATATGTGATGAAAAATCGATCTCAGAATGGCCTGTATAAGTAAAAGCGTTTTAAAGTTATTCACACATAAAGTGACACTGGTCAGTTTTAGAAAAAATAGCCTGGTCCTTTAGTTAAAAAATGTCCGTGTCCTTAAGGGGTTAAAGTCTGCCGTGTATATTAGCCTGGTGCACCTTCCTTTGCACCCCCCTTACAATTTCCAGAAATTGAAGGGCACTAATGTATACAGGCATACAACAATGTTGTCAGTCATTGGCCACCGTTTCCACCGTTTTAACTCTTGTTTTTATCAAAACCGCAGAATGGGGCAGATTTACTAAGCCTGTAGGTGGCCTAACCTTCCAGTGAGCAGGCTGTCTGCACTAGATTTATCCCAGGGGCTCAGGCTGGCTCTCTGACTCTATAACAACTATCACTTGGCTATGGGTATGTTAACATCTGCATTGGAGACTCCATTCGGGGCCATCTAAAAGACCGGACAAAAAATTCTGCATGAAGGATATAAAAATATTGGAGCAAAACAATGGAAATACAAAGCGGTGATGTGAACCTACAACTTTTACTTCATTTTCCCACTAAACGTTTTCCACTTTTCAAGCGAGTTGGAAAAAGTTGTAGAATCCATAATTGTGTCAATATGCGCTACAGATTCTAGGTGCAGACACATACATCTGGGCAAATATGTTTTCTAGTATACTGAACTTGTGGTTGTAATTGTTCACATATTTATATGGTTGTTGATGTTCTGATAAATAAGTGAATATTGTGTTCCATGTCAGATTGTGAACCACATGCAAACAAGAGAGAATTTGATTGGCTGTCCATCTTTGGTTCTTTGGACATTGTGACATCAGACACATTATATAAGGAGCTGCAGAGCTAACATTCTCTTGAGGGTTGTAGTTGACAGTGGAGTACTTTCAGTGTTGGTGAGCAGTTTGTACGCATTGAATATGGACAGTGAGGACTACCCAGATGAGAAATGGAGAAAGAAAGTCGAGGAGGCAGAGACAGCATTCTGGCCTTCTCAATTTGGAGAGGTCTTTTGGCCCAGTCTAGAGACTATTCCTGAAGAGGAAGAGAATGAGGAAGGAGAGCGGATACAGGATGACAAGGAAGAGAATGGAGATATGGACAAGCAAGACAACATCATTGGACTAAGAAGATTCCAAAATTGCTTTGACCTTGATAAAAATCGGTGAGGAAGAGGAGGAAAGTGAAAAGATTCACAAAAGAAGAAAGTGGTGGATTCCAAAATGTCTCAGAAAGAACAACAACCGCAGAGGAGCAAAGGCCCAGAAATCGGGATTTCTTAGTGCAGTCTTCTGCTGTTGCAACATCAGGACATTGGAATAATGGACTAAACATCAAAAACAGTTCCACCATGATAACATCAGACGTTCATATTAACATCAGTATTTAAAGATAATATTGGACTTACCATCTTCATCAGTGACCAGGCACCTGACATAAGACCTGCAGGGCTGGAGATACCGTGAACATATCATCTGAGAGTTTTCAAGCATTCACGGATTTAATGTTCGTTATTTATTGTTATTATTTTTATTTGATTAACTCTTAAAAAATAAAATCGTTTTCTCTCAGCTCATGTGCTTTCTGTCTGGTATATTATGGTCAAATCTTGTTAGTTGTGGACTGTGGGGAGGGTAGAAGATCTGGGTTGCATCCTTTGTGGGAGCTGTATTCATGGCTATATTAGCTAGTTAGAGAAAGTATTGACCGTTAGAGAATCTGTCACCAGTTTAATGGTGTCCTAATGGAAACATAAACTAGTGACAGATTCCTACTTTCTTTAGTTGACCCAGCCGCTTTGCTAAAACCTTGATGACGTCATTATCATCGCGCCGCCTGAGTCGGGCGGCACACAGCAGGGACACAGGCCGGAAGAGGCCTGCATCACTGCTGATGGAGGTAAGTATTAGTGGGGGGTTTTCTATGCGGGGGGAGCTGGCACTATGTGGGGGGGGGGGATCTGGCACTATAGGGGGGATCTGGCACTATGGGGGGGCTGGCACTATAAGGGGGCTGGCACTTTAAGGGGGATCTGGCACTATTGGGGGGATCTGGAACTATTGTGGGGGATATGGCACTATTGGGGGGATCTAGCACTATGGGGGGCTTGCACTGTAGGGGGGCTGGCACGATAGGGGGGCTGGCACTATGGGGGAGCTAGCACTATGGGGGGGCTGGCACTATAAGGGGGCTGACACTATGGGGGGATCTGGCACTATTGGGGGGATCTGGCACTATTGGGGAGATCTGGCACTATGGGGGGCTGGCACTATAGGGGGGCTGGCACTATAGGGGGGCTGGCACTATGGGGGCTTGCACTATAGGGGGGCTGGCACTATGGGGGAGCTAGTATTATGGGGGGGCTGGAACTATGGGGGGGGGCTGGCACTATAAGGGGAGCTGGCACTATGGGGGGGAAATGGCACTATGGGGGGAGATGGCACTATGGGGGGGAGATGGCACTATGGGGGGCCTTACACTATGAGAGGAGCTGGCACTATTGGAGTAGCTGGCACTATGGGGGAATTTCTTACTGGCACATTATGGGGGGGCACCATGGGGGAGAGGAGCACTATGGGGGTATCTTGGGGCTCTAAAGTGGCTTTTTTTAATTATTGGCACATTCTGGGGGGCACTATAGGGGAGAGCAGCACTATGGGGCATCTGGTGTTACTATAGGGGCATTATTTGGGGGCACTATGGGGAAGTGGGGGCTCTAATGGGGCCTTTTGTATTGGAACATTATGGGGGGCACTATGGCATTTGTTGGCACTAAGGGGGCATTTTTTACTGGCACATTATGGGAGGCACTATAGGGCCTTATTTGGGGGCATTATGGGGGAGTTGAGCACTATTGGGGCATATGGTGGCACTAAGAAGGGGCATTTATTTACTGGCACATTGTGAGGGAGAGGAGCACTATAGGGGCATCTGCTGGGGCACTAAGAAGGGGCATTTTTTTACTGGCATATTATGGGGGACACTATGGGGAAGGGGGAGAGGAGCACTACTGGCATACATTATGGAGACATTAGCTCAACTGCGGGCACTAAGCGGGGGTATTTCATGTACTGTCATATTATAGGGAAAATTAGTACTACTAGGGGGTATTATGGGGAGCTTTACTACTACTGGGGGGCTATGAGGAACATAATTACTAGGGCACTAAAGGGGTATTATTACTACTAAGTGTGCTATGGCAGAGAATTATTTCTATTGGTGGGATTTTGGGGAGCCCTGTTACTTTGGGGGGCACCCTGGCATAGTATCAGCTTAGCACAATTATTTTTGGGGGACATTATCTTTATACTATTAGTGTCTGGGCGCAGTTATTTTTTAGAGCACTGTGTGACAATAATTGTTTAAGGGGGCACTATCTGTGTAGTAGTAGTATTCCCAGGGGTACTGTTTCTGCAGTATAGTATTGGGGGCACAGCGGGCACAGTATTGGGGGCACTATCTGTGTGGTAGTAGTATTTCCAGCGGAACTATTTCTGCAGTATAGTATTGGGGGCACAGCGGGCACAGTATTGGGGGCACTATCTGTGTGGTAGTAGTATTTCCAGGGGGACTGTTTCTGCAGTATAGTATTGAGGTGGCAGGAAAGGGTGTTCAGAAGATGTGAAGATGATGGAAATGTGGGAAACTAATGTCTGTTTGTTAATCTCTGCAGAGATGGGAGATGGCTGAAAAATCATCATGGCGGTCTGGTCTGAATGGAGAAGATAAAGAAAGAGAACGTCTACAACAAAGGTGACATCACTGGATGTAAGAGGTATGAGGTGCTATGTAGGAGAGGAGCCATTTGCAGAAGGAGGATTCAGAACTGGGTGAGGACAGCCAAAGGGGACAGCAGACCACGGGCGGGTGGCAGATGGTGGGGGGAACCACAGGCCTTGAGCGGAGGAGCTTCCTGGCTGTAGCCGGCTGTTTATTGTATGATTTGAAGCAGGCAGTGCAGCCAGGACAGGTCTCCCCTCTCCGTATGATTTGTAGAGACAGGCCTCAACTATAGAATGTCAGCGGTACAGTGTTTGTTGGGAGTGGCCTATTATATGTAGGAGGGGCTTTAATAATGGGCGGGGCTAAAATGGGCCACTTGACTGGATTTGCCCCCCAGGACTAAGGCTGCCAGCCCTCCCCTGTATGCGGTGTTTTTTCCACAGAAACATCCACGTGGAAAAACTGCACATAATCCGCATAGTGTGCGACAGATAGGCCACAACTACACTGCAACATTTGTTGCGCGACATTTTGTTGCACCAATGTCGCGCGATAATTTTTATAATGGCAGTCTATGGTGTCGCACTGCAACATGCGACATGCTGCGACTGCGATGCGACAGTCGTAGAAAAATCCATCTTGAACAAAATGACACGCGACAAATGTCGTGGAGACCTAGCCTACGTGTTAATTGCGGGTTTCGGTGTGCATTAGGTCAGTTTTGCCACAGATCTTACCCTTCCTTTGAAAAGAGTGAAATCCACACCAAAGCCACAAATATAGCCGACATGCTGCAGATTTCTAAATCCGCACGGCAAAGTGTACATGTGCAATCTCATACACCTTGCTGTACATTTAGGCCAGCTGCACACTGCAGATTTGTGTGCAGAAAATCTGCATGGATTCCTCACCAAAGCCGCACAGAGTGGCCATGTGGTTTTTGGGGTGGATTTCCCGCAGATCTCATCCTTCCAGGGTGAAATCCACTCGAGAAAAATGCAGCTACACCTGACATGCCGCAGATTTCAAAATCCACATATCAGGTCAATTTCTGCAAGGAAAAAAGAACATGTAGATGAGATTTGTCTAATCTCATACACTTTGCTAATACTCTATTACGCTGCGTTTTTCCCACATGAAAATCTGCACCATGTGCAGGCATCCTAAAAGTGACCTCCATGGTGAAAATACTTAGAAATCTGCATTTCAGGTCAAATTCTGTGCTGAAAATGTCCGCTTTATGTAGATGCGGTTTGTTATAATATCAATAGGGCTTTTAAGGAAATCAGTCCTTTCTTTTGTCTTTTAACCCCTTATGGACCGGGCTCATTTTCCCCTTAAGGACCAGGTCATTTTTTGGAAATCTGGTCAGTGTCACTTTATGTGTGAATAACTTTAAAACGCTTTTACTTATCCAGGCCATTCTGAGATTGTTTTTTTCGTCACATATTGTATTTCATGACACTGGTAAAATGGAGTTGAAAAAAATCATTTTTATTTATAAAAAATACCAAATTTACCAAAAATGTTGAAAAATTTGCAAATTTCCAAGTTTTAATTTCTCTACTTCTATAATACATAGTAATACCTCCAAAAATAGTTATTACTTTACATTCCCCATATGTCTACTTCATGTTTGGATTATTTTGGGAATTACATTTAATTTTTTTAGGATGTTACAAGGCTTAGAAGTTTAGAAGCAAATCTTGGAATTTTTGAGAAAATTTTCAAACACCCACTTTTTCAGGACCAGTTCAGGTCTGAAGTCACTTTGTGAGGCTTACTTAATAGAAACCACCCAAAAAGAAACAACATCCCATTCAAGAAACTACACCCCTCAAGGTGTTCAAAACTGATTTTACAAACGTTATTAACCCTTTAGGTGTTCCACAACAGTTAATGGCAAATGGAGATAACATTTCAGATTTTCGATTTTTTGGCAAAATTTCAATTATAATCCATTTTTTCCAGTAATAAATCAAGGGTTAACAGCCAAACAAAACTCAATATTTATTGCCCTGATTCTGTGGTCATAAACTACTGTACGGGCCCACAGTAGGGTGTAGAGGGAAAGGAGCGCCGTGTGGTTTTTGGAAGGCAGATTTTGCTGGACTGGTTTATTTACACCATGTCCCATTTGAAGCCCCCCGATGCACCCCTAGATCAGAAACTCAATAAAAGTGACCCCATTTTGGAAACTACGGGATAAGGTGACAGTTTTGTTGGGGCTATTTTTAGGGTACATATGATATTTGGTTGCTCTACATTACATTTTTGTGAGGCAAGGTCACCAAAAATAGAAATTTTGAAATTTCATCTCCATTTGCCACAAACTGTTGAGGAACACCTAAAGGGTTAATAAAGTTTGTAAAATCAGTTTTGAATACCTTGAGGGGTGTAGTTTCTTAGATAGGGTCACTTTTATGGAGTTTCTACTCTAGGGTGCATCAGGTGTTCTTCAAATAGGACATGGTGCCAAAAAAAAGGCCATCAAAATCTGCCTTCCAGAAACAATCAGAATCAGGGTAATTAATATTAAGTTTTGTTTGGCTGTTATCCCTTGCTTTGTTACTGGAAAAAACTGATTAAAATGGAAAAGTTGCCAAAAAATAGCTGTTTTTACACAGTTTTTATTTAATTTTTTTGACCGTGTTCATCTGAGGGGTTAGGTTATGGGGTATTTTTATATAGCAGATTCTTATGGATGCGGCGATATCTAATATGTCAGTTTTCTTTTAGTTTTTAGCCGATTATCTTAGATAGTGGCTAATTTTTTGGGGGACGAGTCTCCCCTTGAAAGCAATGAGAGACTCATCAACCGCGACCTCCCTTCCAGAGACATAGGCCTCCAAAAATTTGGAACCAAAGTGATCGATGACCGGCCTGATTTTGTACAGGCGGTCATAGGCAGGATCACCTTGGGGGTGGCCTCAAACCGCCTCAAACCACATCCGTATGGCCTCAAACCGCATACGTGTCATGGCCGTACTGTAAAGTGGGGTATGGTAGAGGACATCCCCATTCCAGTAATCCCCGACACAGTTTTTTTTTACTAGGCCCATGTGCAGCACGAGGCCCCAAAACGTCCTCATCTCGGCTACACTGACCAGAGTCCAGCCACCGGCCCTAGCCAAAAAGGAGCCCGGGTGTTGAGCAATAAACTGTTGGGCGTACAGGTTATTTTGCTCCACCATCAGATTCACAAAGTGGTCACTGAAAAAAAGACTAAAATAGTCATATTCAGTGAAGCCCACTGTGGGAATCTGGATTCTTGGTTGGCCAACAAAATCAGGAATCACAGGTTCAAAAAGCTATGGGGTACACTAGACAAGTTCACCGGTAGGGGGCTCAGGTGAACTTATCTGGTGGGCCGGAAAACTAGTACGAGCTCCAGAGCTGATCGTACTAGTGTGGGCCACAGGGTCCCTGGCATGGCAGTCCCCTTGGGGGCTCATCATCATCGCTAGATGATGAGGAGGACGCGGATGACAAGAGGAGAGTGGGGTCATCCTCGTCTTCACTGGGACTCTCGGATTCAGAGGCAAGCGGGGGCGTATGCCTCTTCGGCGGGCCATAGGGGAGTGTGTGTGTGTGTGTGCGTGGAAAACTTTATTCAGTGTGCGTGTGTGTGGTGAAAATTCCAAAAAGTGCAAAAAATTAATAAATAAAGATTCAAACGCGCTGATCAGCGGTACGAAGCTGATCAGCGGTGGGGTGGGCGATGCGCTAACAGTGGCCGGACGCTAAGCGTGCCGGCCACAGTCAGAGCATACAAAAAAAAACAACACTTGCGCCCAAGAAAAATGTGTGTATGGTGGCGCAGGGGCAAGCTGCAGCACCCCTGGGGGGTCTAGGGTCACACAGCTGAGTGCTGTGGACTCCAGACACCCGATCCGGGTGCTAGACCACGACAAAAAAACGTAATTTCTTTTTCCCTGATTCTCCCTCAATATCCCTGCCTAATCTACCTCTCCCTACCTCTCCCAAAAACTCACAGTACAGTCAAACTCCTCTCTCCCACTCCATGGACCTGTATGAGCAGGGAGAGAAGCTCCGGCAATTCAAAATTGCCGCTGCCCCTGCCCACCTGCCTATCCGGCCAATCAGAAGTGATCCTGAGAGGTGGCGTGGAGACAGGAGACATTAATGAAAGCTGTCATTATTAGATAATTACAGATCTTTTGGCAATCATTGACAGGCTAACTCAGGTATACATGCCTAGCTCTAATAAACTAGCAAATAAAAAAAATATGACAGTTACCCTTTAAGCTCTATAGCTCAGTGGTTAAGGTTCTTGCCCTTAATGTACAAGGTTGTGAGTTAAAATCTCCCAAGAAACATTTTGAAAATAGAGGCTAAATAAAAGTTATATACACAGGCTGTCCCCGACAGTGCAAAGTTAGATTTTATTGAGGAAAAAAATGGAGCAAAGCGTAAAATATGACCAACTAACACCCGTATTAACCCACACCAACCTTTTTAACTTGTGTAACCAGTATTTTTTGTTGGGCAAGGTGGCAACCCTAATAGCGCCCCCCCCTCCAAGCTACAGGACTCAGTTCGTGCAAAATATTTTTTTTATTTTCCTTGCGATAGTCTGACCCACTTTTTTATAGTTATGTCTACGGAGATGTGAGGGGGCTCATTTTTTGCGGGACGATATGCTGTTGACAGTACCATTTTGGGGGGTGTATGACTTGATCACTTTTTATTAAATTTTCTTAGGAGATAAAGTGATGAAAAAAATGTGAATCTGACGTTTTTTCATTTTGTTCTGTTAAGCCATTCACCATATGGGCTAACTTTTTAAAATAATTTAATAGTATGGGTGTTTTCTCGCATGCGGTGATGCCCACAATTCTAGATTTTTTTTAATTCTTTTTATTTTGGGGAATGGGGGATTTTAATTTGTAATTTTTTTTATATTTTTAAAACTTTTTTTTACTTTTTGTAAAGTTCCCCAAGTAAACCACAATCATCAGATATTATTTGTGGAGGTATTATTATGTATTATAGAAGTAGAGAAATTGAAATTTGGATATTAGCTTGGAATTTAGAAGTTTGGAATTTTTTTAATAAATATTTTTTTTTTTTTACTCCATTTTACCAGTCTCATAAAGTACAATATGTGATGAAAAACTTATCTCAGAATGGCCCGGATAAGTAAAACCGTTTTAAAAGTGACACTTGTCAGATTTGCAAAAAAATGGCCTGGTCCTTAAGGTGACAAAGAAAAAAATTGTCTGTTTTCACATTTTTTTATTCAATATGACAAATGTCATATATCACGTAAACAAAATTAATGAAAGGCACTTACTAATGTATTGTGATTGTCTATATTGCTTCCTTTGCTGGGTTGATTCAATTTTTAATCACATTATACACTGCTCATATCCAGGAGTCATGACCACCCTGCAATTCATTAGCGGTGGTCGTGCTTGCACACCATAAGAAAAAGTGTCAGCCTCTCTGGTGGTTGCGACCGTGGGAATACTTACAGAAACACTTAAAGGGGTTGTCCGGGATTGGGGACATTTGTCTATTAGTAATCTAATAACATAAACATTACAAACATGTATGTGGTACCTTTAGAGCATATTGCTGAAGCCCTGTTTTCCTGCTTTTAATTCATGGCCGGAAGTGAGTATTTTCTTATCTTCAGTGACGTACCGGGTCCCTGGCAGGCGAGCACGTCACTGAAGATAAGAAAATACTCACTGAATGCATGTGTAAGTGTGCCCCTTACAGTGTGACAGTGTCCGGTATGTTTATGGATGCATGTGGAAGTGTGCCCCTTACAGTGTGACGGTGTCCGGTATGTTTATGGATGCATGTGGAAGTGTGCCCCTTACAGTGTGACAGTGTCTGGTATGTTTATGAATGCATGTGTAAGTGTGCCCCTTACAGTGTGACAGTGTCCGGTATGTTTATGGATGCATGTGGAAGTGTGCCCCTTACAGTGTGACGGTGTCCGGTATGTTTATGGATGCATGTGGAAGTGTGCCCCTTACAGTGTGACGGTGTTCGGTATGTTTATGGATGCATGTGGAAGCGTGCCCCTTACAGTGTGACGGTGTCCGGTATGTTTATGGATGCATGTGGAAGTGTGCCCCTTACAGTGTGACAGTGTCTGGTATGTTTATGGATGCATGTGGAAGTGTGCCCCTTACAGTGTGACGGTGTCCGGTATGTTTATGGATGCATGTGGAAGTGTGCCCCTTACAGTGTGACAGTGTCCGGTATGTTTATGGATGCATGTGGAAGCGTGCCCCTTACAGTGTGACGGTGTCCGGTATGTTTATGGATGCATGTGGAAGTGTACCCCTTACAGTGTGACGGTGTCCGGTATGTTTATGGATGCATGTGGAAGTGTGCCCCTTACAGTGTGACAGTGTCTGGTATGTTTATGAATGCATGTGGAAGTGTGCCCCTTACAGTGTGACAGTGTCCGGTATGTTTATGGATGCATGTGGAAGTGTGCCCCTTACAGTAAGACGGTGTCCGGTATGTTTATGGATGCATGTGGAAGTGTACCCCTTACAGTGTGACGGTGTCCGGTATGTTTATGGATGCATGTGGAAGTGTGCCCCTTACAGTGTGACGGTGTTCGGTATGTTTATGGATGCATGTGGAAGCGTGCCCCTTACAGTGTGACGGTGTCCGGTATGTTTATGGATGCATGTGGAAGTGTGCCCCTTACAGTGTGACGGTGTTCGGTATGTTTATGGATGCATGTGGAAGCGTGCCCCTTACAGTGTGACAGTGTCCGGTATGTTTATGGATGCATGTAGAAGTGTGCCCCTTACAGTGTGACAGTGTCTGGTATGTTTATGGATGCATGTGGAAGTGTGCCCCTTACAGTGTGACAGTGTCTGGTATGTTTATGGATGCATGTGGAAGTGTGCCCCTTACAGTGTGACCTTACAGTGTGACGTTGTCTGGTATGTTTATGGATGCATGTGGAAGTGTGCCCCTTACAGTGTGACGGTGTCCGGTATGTTTATGGATGCATGTGGAAGTGTGCCCCTTACAGTGTGACAGTGTCCGGTATGTTTATGGATGCATGTGGAAGTGTGCCTCTTACAGTGTGACAGTGTCTGGTATGTTTATGGATGCATGTGGAAGTGTGCCCCTTACAGTGTGACCTTACAGTGTGACGGTGTCCGGTATGTTTATGGATGCATGTGGGAGCGTGCCCCTTACAGTGTGACGGTGTCTGGTATGTTTATGGATGCATGTAGAAGTGTGCCCCTTACAGTGTAACGGTGTCCGGTATGTTTATGGATGCATGTGGGAGCGTGCCCCTTACAGTATGACGGTGTCTGGTATGTTTATGGATGCATGTGGAAGTGTACCCCTTACAGTGTGACGGTGTCCGGTATGTTTATGGATGCATGAGGAAGCGTGCCCCTTACAGTGTGACGGTGTCTGGTATGTTTATGGATGCATGTGGAAGTGTGCCCCTTACAGTGTGACGGTGTCCGGTATGTTTATGGATGCATGTGGGAGCATGCCCCTTACAGTGTGACGGTGTCCGGTATGTTTATGGATGCATGTGGAAGTGTGCCCCTTACAGTGTGACAGTGTCCGGTATGTTTATGGATGCATGTAGAAGTGTGCCCCTTACAGTGTGACAGTGTCTGGTATGTTTATGGATGCATGTGGAAGTGTGCCCCTTACAGTGTGACCTTACAGTGTGACGTTGTCTGGTATGTTTATGGATGCATGTGGAAGTGTGCCCCTTACAGTGTGACGGTGTCCGGTATGTTTATGGATGCATGTGGAAGTGTGCCCCTTACAGTGTGACAGTGTCCGGTATGTTTATGGATGCATGTGGAAGTGTGCCCCTTACAGTGTGACAGTGTCTGGTATGTTTATGGATGCATGTGGAAGTGTGCCCCTTACAGTGTGACCTTACAGTGTGACGTTGTCTGGTATGTTTATGGATGCATGTGGAAGTGTGCCCCTTACAGTGTGACGGTGTCTGGTATGTTTATGGATGCATGTGGAAGTTTGCCCCTTACAGTGTGACGGTGTCCGGTATGTTTATGGATGCATGTGGAAGTGTGCCCCTTACAGTGTGACGGTGTCTGGAATGTTTATGGATGCATGTGGAAGCGTGCCCCTTACAGTGTGACGGTGTCCGGTATGTTTATGGATGCATGTAGAAGTGTGCCCCTTACAGTGTGACGGTGTCCGGTATGTTTATGGATGCATGTGGAAGTGTGCCCCTTACAGTGTGACGGTGTCTGGAATGTTTATGGATGCATGTGGGAGCGTGCCCCTTACAGTGTGACGGTATCCGGTATGTTTATGGATGCATGTAAAAGTGTGCCCCTTACAGTGTGACGGTGTCCGGTATGTTTATGGATGCATGTGGAAGTGTGCCCCTTACAGTGTGACAGTGTCCGGTATGTTTATGGATGTTTGTGTAAGTGTGCCCCTTACAGTGTGACGTTGTCTGGTATGTTTATGGATGCATGTGGAAGTGTGCCCCTTACAGTGTGACGGTGTCTGGTATGTTTATGGATGCATGTGGAAGTGTGCCAGTTACAGTGTGACAGTGTCTGGAATGTTTATGGATGCATGTGGAAGCGTGCCCCTTACAGTGTGACGGTATCCGGTATGTTTATGGATGCATGTAGAAGTGTGCCCCTTACAGTGTGACAGTGTCTGGTATGTTTATGGATGCATGTGGAAGTGTGCCCCTTACAGTGTGACGGTGTCCGGTATGTTTATGGATGCATGTGGAAGTGTGCCCCTTACAGTGTGACCTTACAGTGTGACAGTGTCTGGTATGTTTATGGATGCATGTGGAAGTGTGCCAGTTACAGTGTGACAGTGTCTGGAATGTTTATGGATGCATGTGGAAGCGTGCCCCTTACAGTGTGACGGTATCCGGTATGTTTATGGATGCATGTGGAAGTGTGCCCCTTACAGTGTGACGGTGTCCGGTATGTTTATGGATGCATGTAAAAGTGTGCCCCTTACAGTGTGACGGTGTCCGGTATGTTTATGGATGCATGTGGAAGTGTGCCCCTTACAGTGTGACAGTGTCCGGTATGTTTATGGATGTTTGTGTAAGTGTGCCCCTTACAGTGTGACGTTGTCTGGTATGTTTATGGATGCATGTGGAAGTGTGCCCCTTACAGTGTGACGGTGTCTGGTATGTTTATGGATGCATGTGGAAGTGTGCCAGTTACAGTGTGACAGTGTCTGGAATGTTTATGGATGCATGTGGAAGCGTGCCCCTTACAGTGTGACGGTATCCGGTATGTTTATGGATGCATGTAGAAGTGTGCCCCTTACAGTGTGACAGTGTCTGGTATGTTTATGGATGCATGTGGAAGTGTGCCCCTAACAGTGTGACGGTGTCCGGTATGTTTATGGATGCATGTGGAAGTGTGCCCCTTACAGTGTGACCTTACAGTGTGACAGTGTCTGGTATGTTTATGGATGCATGTAGAAGTGTGCTCCTTACAGTGTGACGGTGTCTGGTATGTTTATGGATGCATGTAGAAGTGTGCCCCTTACAGTGTGACAGTGTCTAATATGTTTATGGATGCATGTGGAAGTGTGCCCCTTACAGTGTGACAGTGTCTGGTATGTTTATGGATGCATGTGGAAGTGTGCCCTTTACAGTGTGACAGTGTCTGGTATGTTTATGGATGCATGTGGAAGTGTGCCCCTTACAGTGTGACAGTGTCTGGTATGTTTATGGATGCACGTGGAAGTGTGCCCCTTACAGTGTGACCTTACAGTGTGACGTTGTCTGGTATGTTTATGGATGCATGTGGAAGTGTGCCCCTTACAGTGTGACGGTGTCCGGTATGTTTATGGATGCATGTGGAAGTGTGCCCCTTACAGTGTGACAGTGTCCGGTATGTTTATGGATGCATGTGGAAGTGTGCCCCTTACAGTGTGACAGTGTCTGGTATGTTTATGGATGCATGTGGAAGTGTTCCCCTTACAGTGTGACCTTACAGTGTGACGTTGTCTGGTATGTTTATGGATGCATGTGGAAGTGTGCCCCTTACAGTGTGACGGTGTCTGGTATGTTTATGGATGCATGTGGGAGCATGCCCCTTACAGTGTGACGGTGTCCGGTATGTTTATGGATGCATGTGGAAGTGTGCCCCTTACAGTGTGACAATGTCCGGTATGTTTATGGATGCATGTAGAAGTGTGCCCCTTACAGTGTGACAGTGTCTGGTATGTTTATGGATGCATGTGGAAGTGTGCCCCTTACAGTGTGACAGTGTCTGGTATGTTTATGGATGCATGTGGAAGTGTGCCCCTTACAGTGTGACCTTACAGTGTGACAGTGTCCGGTATGTTTATGGATGCATGTGGGAGCGTGCCCCTTACAGTGTGACGGTGTCCGGTATGTTTATGGATGCATGTGGAAGTGTGCCCCTTACAGTGTGACAGTGTCCGGTATGTTTATGGATGCATGTGGAAGTGTGCCCCTTACAGTGTGACAGTGTCTGGTATGTTTATGGATGCATGTGGAAGTGTGCCCCTTACAGTGTGACCTTACAGTGTGACGTTGTCTGGTATGTTTATGGATGCATGTGGAAGTGTGCCCCTTACAGTGTGACGGTGTCTGGTATGTTTATGGATGCATGTGGAAGTGTGCCCCTTACAGTGTGACGGTGTCCGGTATGTTTATGGATGCATGTGGAAGTGTGCCCCTTACAGTGTGACGGTGTCTGGAATGTTTATGGATGCATGTGGAAGCGTGCCCCTTACAGTGTGACGGTGTCCGGTATGTTTATGGATGCATGTAGAAGTGTGCCCCTTACAGTGTGACGGTGTCCGGTATGTTTATGGATGCATGTGGAAGTGTGCCCCTTACAGTGTGACGGTGTCTGGAATGTTTATGGATGCATGTGGGAGCGTGCCCCTTACAGTGTGACGGTATCCGGTATGTTTATGGATGCATGTAGAAGTGTGCCCCTTACAGTGTGACGGTGTCTGGTATGTTTATGGATGCATGTGGAAGTGTGCCCCTTACAGTGTGACAGTGTCCGGTATGTTTATGGATGTTTGTGTAAGTGTGCCTCTTACAGTGTGACGGTGTCTGGTATGTTTATGGATGCATGTGGGAGCGTGCCCCTTACAGTGTGACGTTGTCTGGTATGTTTATGGATGCATGTGGAAGTGTGCCCCTTACAGTGTGACGGTGTCTGGTATGTTTATGGATGCATGTGGTAGTGTGCCCCTTACAGTGTGACGGTGTCTGGAATGTTTATGGATGCATGTGGAAGTGTGCCCCTTACAGTGTGACGGTATCCGGTATGTTTATGGATGCATGTAGAAGTGTGCCCCTTACAGTGTGACAGTGTCTGGTATGTTTATGGATGCATGTGGAAGTGTGCCCCTTACAGTGTGACGGTGTCCGGTATGTTTATGGATGCATGTGGAAGTGTGCCCCTTACAGTGTGACGGTATCCGGTATGTTTATGGATGCATGTAGAAGTGTGCTCCTTACAGTGTGACGGTGTCTGGTATGTTTATGGATGCATGTAGAAGTGTGCCCCTTACAGTGTGACAGTGTCTGGTATGTTTATGGATGCATGTGGAAGTGTGCCCCTTACAGTGTGACAGTGTCTGGTATGTTTATGGATGCATGTGGAAGTGTGCCCCTTACAGTGTGACGGTGTCTGGTATGTTTATGGATGCATGTGGAAGCGTGCCCCTTACAGTGTGACGGTGTCTGGTATGTTTATGGATGCATGAGGAAGCGTGCCCCTTACATTGTGACGGTGTCTGGAATGTTTATGGATGCATGTGGGAGCGTGCCCTTTACAGTGTGACGGTGTCTGGTATGTTTATGGATGCATGTGGAAGCGTGCCCCTTACAGTGTGACGGTATCCGGTATGTTTATGGATGCATGTGGAAGTGTGCCCCTTACAGTGTGACGGTGTCCGGTATGTTTATGGATGCATGTGGAAGTGTGACGGTGTCCGGTATATTTATGGATGCATGTGGGAGCGTGCCCCTTACAGTGTGATGGTGTCTGGTATGTTTATGGATGCATGAGGAAGCGTGCCCCTTACAGTGTGACGGTGTCCGGTATGTTTATGGATGCATGTGGGAGCGTGCCCCTTACAGTGTGACGGTGTCTGGTATGTTTATGGATGCATGTGGAAGTGTGCCCCTTACAGTGTGACGGTGTCCGGTATGTTTATGGATGCATGTGGGAGCGTGAAAAATACTGAATGAAATTAAAAATATTGCAAAAAAAGGTTAAATACAAAAGGAGGTATTCGCTGATGCGCATAGTGAGTTTATATAACTTTTTATTTTTTGTCACAAGTTAGCGGAAAATTATGATTTTTTTTTCTCTTACAAAGTCTCATATTCCACTAACTTGTGACAAAAAATAAAAACTTCCATGAACTCACTATGCCCATTACAAAATACCTTGGGGTGTCTTCATTCCAAAATGGGGTCACTTGTGGGGTAGTTATACTGCCCTGGCTTTATAGGGGCCCTAATGCGTGAGAAGTAGTTTGAAATCAAAATGTGTAAGAAATGCACCTAAAGGTGCTTTTTGAAATGTGGGCCGCTTTGCCCACCTAGGCTGCAAAAAAGTGGCACACATGTGGTATCGCCGTACTCAGGAGAAGTTAGGCAATGTGTTTTGGGGTGTCATTTATCTCACCCAGCATGGGTATATGTAAAATTACACCCCAAAACACATTGCCCAACTTCTCCTGAGTACGGTGATACCACATGTGTGACACTTTTTGCACCCTAGGTGGGCAAAGGGGCCCACATTCCAAAGAGCACCTTTAGGATTTCACAGGGCATTTTTTTACACATTTTGATTTCAAACTACTTCTCACACATTAGGGCCCCTAAAAGCCAGGGCAGTATAACTACCCCACAAGTGACCCCATTTTGGAAAGAAGACACCCCAAGGTATTCCGTGAGGGGCATGGCGAGTTCCTAGAATTTTATATTTTTTGTCACAAGTTAGTGGAATATGAGACTTTGTAAGAAAAAAAAAATCATAATTTTCCGCTAACTTGTGACAAAAAATAAAAAGTTCTATGAACTCACTATGCCCTTCAGCGAATACCTTAGGGTGTATACTTTGCAAAATGGGGTCATTTGTGGGGGTTTTTCTACTGTCTGGGCAATGTAGAACCTCAGGAAACATGACAGGTGCTCAGAAACTCAGAGCTGCTTCAAAAAGCGGAAATTCACATTTTTGTACCATGGTTTGTAAACGCTATAACTTTTACCCAAACCATTTTTTTTTTATCAAAGACATGTAGAACTATAAATTTAGAGAAAAATTTATATATAGATATCGTTGTTTTTTAAAAAAATTTACAACTGAAAGTGAAAAATGTCATTTTTTTGCAAAAATGTAGTTACATTTCGATTAATAACAAAAAAAGTTAAATTGTCAGCAGCAATGAAATACCACCAAATGAAAGCTCTATTAGTGAGAAGAAAAGGAGGTAAAATTCATTTGGGTGGTAAGTTGCATGACCGAGCGATAAACGGTGAAAGTAGTGCAGTGCAGAAGTGTAAAAAGTGCTCTGGTCATTAAGGATGTTTTTAAGCTAGGGGGGCTGAAGTGGTTAATCAAGAAAATGCCGTCCACCTCACAGTCGCACACATCAGTTGTGCTGCACTCAGGGCTCGGGCTGTTGTGTGCTCCTCCAGTCCCAGGCTGTAGAGAACAGAGAGCTGCTGATTGGTGGATTAGAATCTGATCAGCCAATCAGCACTTCCCCTCAGACACATGAATGATAACTGCTGTTACAAACTGTCATTCCTGGTTGCCGGCTGCAGGAGGAGGAAGATGTCTCCCAGCGTTGCTGCATCACCCCCTCTGTCTGCACGAGAGAAGCATCCGTGTGTCTGTAGTGACGTCTGCGACCCCTCTTTAGATCCTGGTAAGTTCAGGAGGGGGATCATTACTGGACCAGGGAACTGTATGGGATGATTTATGTGGATGAAGAGGTTCATCTAAACCACTGCATAAGACGAGTGGAGCTTGTTCATAGCAGCCAATAAGGTTCCAGTGCCTTTGGTTCATCTATTCACTGCCCCCTTTATCGTACTGGTCACTTCCCACCCTAATTTACAGATCACTGCCTTATCTTACAGTTCACTTCCATATATTACTGGTCACTGTCCTAACTTACTGGTTATTACCCTACCTTACTGGTCTCTATCCGCCCTATTTTACTGCTAACTGTCCTATCTTCAATTCACTGAGATTGATGAAATAGAACACCAAAGAAGATATGTTGGGAATTATGGGTTAATCAATGTCCTGTTTTTGGGTATGGTCACAAATCAGTAAAATCATTTTTTGATACTGCAATTGGGGTTATGGATGATATTTATTGTGGGTGACTCTCACAACTTACCCATTATTAATTATTGTATTGCCCATTATCGTATGTATCAGTGGTCTTAATAGTCTGACATTTCCACTGTCCTGTCTTACTGGTCACTACCCTATCTTACTGGTTATTATTCATCCTATCTTACTGGTCTCTGTCCTATCTTACTGCTTACTATCTCCCCTATCTTTCTGGATGCTGCTCTATCTTACTGGTCAATGTTCCCCCTATTTCACTGGTCACTGTCACTGGTCACACAAACAACAGCAACCCTGATAACACCAAGGTAAGGAGAGGCGATGATTAAGGCTACTTTCAAACTGGCATTTTGGCTTTCCATTTGTGAGATCCGTTCAGGGCTCTCACAAGCGGTCCAAAACTGATCAGTTTTGCCCTAATGCATTCTGAATGGAAAAGGATCCGATCAGAATGCATCAGTTTGCCTCAGTTTGCCTTTGTTCAGTCTCCATACTGCTTTGGTGCCCGTCTGACAAAACGGAGCAAAACTGATCCGTTCTGACACACAATGTAAGTCAATGGGGATGGATCCGTTTTCTATGACACAATCTGGCATAATAGAAAACGGATCTGTCCTCCATTGACTTTCAATGGTGTTCAAGACGGATCCGTCTAGGCTATGTTAAAGATAATACAAACGGATCCGTTCAGAACGGATGCAGGCGGTTGCATTATCTGAACGGATCCATCTGTGCAGAACCATGACGGATCCGCACCAGACATGAGTGTGAAAGTAGCCTAATTATTATGTCCACTGATTTTGGTAGTTCACAGCACAAGGAGAGATTTATCATTCCTGTATACCAGAAAACAAAAGTTGCAAATTCTGTTTAACACCTTAGGGACGCATGACGTACCGGTACGGCATGTTTCCCAAGTCCTTAAGGACCCATGAAGTACCGGTACGTCATGAGTTTAAAATGAGATTGCAGTGCTGCAGGGGTTAATTGGAACAGGATGCCCGCTGAAATCATTCAGCGGGCATCCTGTCGCAACGCCGGGAGGGTAATATGACCCCCGTATCGGGGATCGCAGCAAATCGCAGGTCAATTCAGACCTGCGGTTTGCAGCACTTTCTGCAGTTTCTGATCAAAGTTTAAAATGCCCAAAATAAAGTTTTTCACCCCCCCTGCACGCCCTAATTATTTTATGGTTGTGTAGGGGGGGTTGCAGGCGGTGCGGGAGGTGGGATCGCGATCCCCCACCGCCTCCTTTTGAATTTTCATGGGTGTCCAGTGGGTATACCAGAGTGTCAGCACATGGCTGACACTCTGGTATAAATGGCTGACATCTGTGCTGTGATGTCAGCCATTTAACAGTCAGGGAGTTCCCTCCCTCTCCCATCGGGGGGCTGCTGTTCCTTTTCAGCCCCTGGACAGGATGGGGTGACAGAAGGAGGGAGCCCCCCTCCTACCCTTTCCCATGGCAACAGGACGCCTTCTCAGGCATCCTGCTGTCCATGGCGCTGAACAGATCTGTGCTAAAGGTATAGATCTGTTCAGACAAAGTGTAAGTAAAATACAGTACAATACACTATATAGTGTACTGTACTGTATTACACAGACATCAGACCCACTGGATCTTCAAGAACCAAGTGGGTCTGGGTCAAATATTTTTTTTTAAAAAGTGAAAAAAGTAAAGATAAAAAAAACACATTTATCACTGAATAAAAAAAAATAAAAAAAATACACTACACATATTAAGTATCGCCGCATTCGTAACGACCTGATCTATAAAATGGTCATGTTACTTTCCCTGCACGGTGAACGACGTAAAAATAAAAAAATAAAAACTATGAGGAAATTGAAATTTTACCCACATTACTTCCCAAAAAAGGTAATAAAAGTGATCAAAAAAGTCACATGTACGCCAAAATAGTACCAATCAAACCGTCATCTCATCTCATAAAAATCATACCCTACCCAAGATAATCGCCCAAAAACTGAAAAAACTATGGCTCTTAGACTATGGAAACACTAAAACATGATTTTTTTTTGTTTCAAAAATGAAATCATTGTGTAAAACGTACATAAATAAAAAAAAAAGTATATATATTAGGTATCTCTGCGTCCGTATCGACCGGCTCTATAAAAATATCACATGACCTAACCCCTCAGGTGAACACCGTAAAAAACATAAAAATAATTTTTTGCCATCTTACGTCACAAAAAGTGTAATAGCAAGCGATCTAAAGGTCATATGCACCCCAAAATAGTGCCAATCAAACCGTCATCTCATCCCACAAAAAATGAGACCCTACCTAAGATAATCGCCTTAAAACTGAAAAAACTATGGCTCTCAGACCATGGAGACACTAAAACATGATTTTTTTTGTTTAAAAAATGAAATCATTGTGTAAAACTTACATAAATAAAAAAAAATTGTATACATATTAGGTATCGTTGCATTTGTGACAACCTGCTCATTAAAAATACCACATGATCTAACCTGTCAGATGAATGTTGTAAATAACAAAAAAGACGGTGCCAAAAAAGCCATTTCTTGTTACCTTGCCTCATAAAAAGTGTAATATAGAGCAACCAAAAATCATATGTACCCTAAAATAGTACCAACAAAACTTCCACCCTTTCCCGTAGTTTCTAAAATGGGTTCACTTTTTTGGAGTTTCTACTCTAGGGGTGCATCAGGGGGGCTTCAAATGATACATGGTGTCCCAAAAAACTGTCTAGCAAAATCTGCCTACCAAAAACCCTATGGCATTCCTTTCCTTCTGTGCCCTGCCGTGTGCCTGTACAGCAGTTTACGCCCACATATGGGGTGTTTCTGCAAACTACAGAATTGGGCAATAAATATAGCATTTTGTTTGGCTGTTAACCCTTGCTTTGTTACTGGAAAAAATTGATTAAAATTGAAAATTTACCCAAAAATTGAAATTCTCAAATTTCATCTCCATTTGCCAATAAATCTTGTGCCACACCTAATGTTGTTAACAATGTTTGTAAAATCAGTTTTGAAAACCTTGAGGGTGTCGTTTCTAGAATTGGGTCATTTTTGGGTGGTTTCTATTATGTAAGCCTCACAAAGTGACTTCAGACCTGAACTGGTTCCTAAAAAGTGGGTTTTTGAAAATGTCAAAAAAATTTCATGATTTTCTTCTAAACTTCTAAGCCTTGTAACATCCCCCAAAAATACAATATCATTCCCAAATTGATCCAAACATAAAGTAGACATATGGGGAATGTAAAGTAATAATTATTTTTGGAGGTATTACCATGTATTATAGAAGTAAAGAAATTGTCCCCGCTCTGAAGCGCTGCGCTGAACAGTGCCCGGCGCATGCGCCGGATCTTGTGAAGTCGGGGACAGTAGTAGCCGCCCAGCGAAGTGAATATTGATGAGCTGGGCGGCGCTTACTGTACTGGACTTCACAAGATCCGGCGCATGCGCCGGGTACTGTTCAGCGCAGCGCTTCAGAGCCGGGACAGCAGAAGCCGCCCAGCAAAGTGAATATTGATGAGCTGGGCGGCGCTTCAAAACGGCAGTTGGGAGCGGCTGGCTGGGCGCAAGTGGAGGTGAAACGCCGCCCCTTGGGCAGATTGAAGACGGTTCAAGCAAGTTATAAAACTTCAGTTTACTGTATTTAGAATGTGGACAGGGGGGATACTTAGATGATTTTAATACCCCTTATAAGACCTGTACTGTCATATAGATACCTAAATATGCTTGTTGGGCCTGTCAGTGTCCCTTTAAGAAGTTAAAATGTTTGTAAATGGCATTTTACTGTCAGCCTCTCCATTTATTTTGAAAAGGGTGGCCTTAGACATCAACCCCAGAAGATTTACTTGATGTATGCCAGTTTTCTGCTGTAAGCTGGCCAAGAATTCATTCAGGGTGTAAATTAAATGCACCCCCCTGCTCTTGATAAATCTCCCCTGATATGTTTGGTGAGTGAAAAATAACTCCAAACATGTTCTGACAACTGCAGGCTATTGTGGGATGATAGGAGTTGTATGAGCCAGAGGTTGGACCATTGTTCTAGAAGTTAAAATAATTTCTTGCATCAATCGTTATCAGGGTTTTGGTTTATTTCTAGTTTACATCAAGTTTTATATTTCTCCTCTATTGCCTCCACAATTGCCTGGAAATTATCTATATGTTGTATTCTTCCTTGCAGGTGTGCACATGTCCATTTTGTAGGAAGGATGACATCACAGCTACAGAGTTGACCGTCTGATAGCCCAGCTCGACTGCCCACCTCTTTTTAAGCCGAGAGGAGGACATCATCTCTTAAAGAGGGTCCCACAGATGCATCCTAGCAGTTTGAGCACCACTCCTACAAGAAGAGTCAATGCCCTGAGTGATTTCACTGGGGAATTACTCCGGGATGGTACTTGTGTTGGGATGCACCTCTGGGTGACTATCATCATTCTATAAGATAATGATGTATGTGTGCTGTCAATAACCCCATATAGATTTGTGAATGTTTAGATTAAATGGCTACTATCAGACAACCAGGAATGGATGTCTAACATCCCATGATCTATGCAGCTTATCTGGATACTTCATGCAGTACGGGAAGTCTAAGTGGCCATTTATGGACAGGTAGGAAAGATAGTTAGCTAACAAATGAGAAATGCATATATGAGTGATAATGTAATGATCAAAAGAGGAGAGAATGTGAAAGGAAAGAAGTAACTCTGATTTCTTGTATCAATCATCATCAGGGTTTTGGATCATGTCTGTTTTTTTTTACACTTTCCTGCTTCTCTTTTATTGATATAACATTCAATAATTACCTGGAAATCATTAATATGTTATATTCCTAGTTGAGGGTGTGGACATGTCCATTTTGTAGGAAGGATGACGCCACAGCTACAGAGTTGACCGTCTGATAGCCCAGCTCGACTGCCCACCTCTCCTGAAGACCCTTCAGCTTTTTGAGAGTTGGGTGGAGGACATCATCTCTGAAAGAGGGTCCCACAGATGCACCCTAGCAGTTTGAGCACCACTCCTACAAGAAGAGTCAATGCCCTAAAAGCGTGATTTCACCGGGGATTACTCCGGGGTGGTCCTTGTGTTGGGATGCACCTCTGGCTGGCTGTCGTCATCCTTTTAGGTAGATAATAAAGTGTGTGCTGTCAATAACCCCATAAAGAAGTGGGAATGTTCAGATGAAATGGCTACTATGAGGTGGTCAGGAAGGGATATCTAACATCCCATGATGTATGCAGCTTATCTAGATACTTCATGCAGTACATGCAGTTTAAGGGGCCTTTTCTAGACCGCTAGGACAGATAGTTAACAAATCAATGAGAAATGCATATATGAATGATAATGTAATGATCAAAAGAGGAGAAAATGTGAAAGGAAAGAAGTAACTCTGATTTCTTGTATCAATCATTATCAGGGTTTTGGTTCATGTCTGTTTTTTTCCACTTTCCTGCTTCTCCTCTATTGATATAACATTTAATAATTACCTGGAAATGATTAATGTTATATTCCTAGTTGAGGGCGTGGACATGTCCATTTTGTAGGAAGGATGACATCACAGCTACAGAGTTGACCGTCTGATAGCCCAGCTCGACTGCCCACCTCTCCTGAAGACCCCTCAGCTTTTTGAGAGTTGGGTGGAGGACATCATCTCTGAAAGAGGGTCCCACAGATGCACCCTAGCAGTTTGAGCACCACTCCTACAAGAAGAGTCAATGCCCTAAAAGCGTGATTTCACCGGGGATTACTCCGGGGTGGTCCTTGTGTTGGGATGCACCTCTGGCTGGCTGTCATCATCCTTTTAGGTAGATAATAAAGTGTGTGCTGTCAATAACCCCATAAAAAGGCGGGAATGTTCAGATGAAATGGCTACTATGAGGTGGTCAGGAAGGGATATCTAACATCCCATGATGTATGCAGCTTATCTAGATACTTCATGCAGTACATGCAGTTTAAGGGGCCTTTTCTAGACAGCTAGGACAGATAGTTAGCTAACAAATCAATGAGAAATGCATATATGAATGATAATGTAATGATCAAAAGAGAAGAAAATGTGAAAGGAAAGAAGTAACTCTGATTTCTTGTATCAATCATTATGAGGGTTTTGGTTCATGTCTGTTTTTTTTTCCACTTTCCTGCTTCTCCTCTATTGATATAACATTTAATAATTACCTGGAAATGATTAATATGTTGTATTTCTTGTTGAGGGTGTGGATATTTCCATTTCGTAGGAAGGATGACATCACAGCTACAGAGTTGACCGTCTGATAGCCCAGCTCGACTGCCCATCTCTCCTGAAGACCCTTCAGCTTTTTGAGAGTTGGGTGGAGGACATCATCTCTGAAAGAGGGTCCCACAGATGCACCCTAGCAGTTTGAGCACCACTCCTACAAGAAGAGTCAATGCCCTAAAAGCGTGATTTCACCGGGGATTACTCCGGGGTGGTCCTTGTGTTAGGATGCACCTCTGGCTGGCTGGCGTCATCCTTTTAGGTAGATAATGATGTGTGTGTGTTGTCAACAACTCCATAAAGATGTGTGATTGTTCAGATGAAATGGCTACTATGAGGCGGCCAGGAATGGATGTCTAACATCCCATGATCTATGCAGCTTATCTGTATACTTCATGCAGTACAGGCAGTCTAAGGGGCCTTTTCTAGACAGGTAGGATAGATAGTTAGCTAATAAATCAATGAGAAATACATATGTGTGATAATGTAATGATCAAAATGGTGAAAAACTTTAAATAAATAAATTATTTCTGATACCCTGCCTGCCTGTAATCTAATTTCATTCATATTAATAAAATATTCTGTTGCTTGAGAAAATTATACTTATATAAGCATAAAAACTTTTTTAACAAGAAGACCTCATATCTTGAGGACCCGTCGAGCCTACCATCAACACCCCCACATTCCAAGAAGACAAGGACACATATCTCTGGAATATGACTGCTCGCATACCATGTTCAATACTACAAGCTCTTTGCATGCTGTATGTGACTATAATGTAATCTTACAATATATTGTCATATTACTTTATTGTAATCCCTGCAGGGACCCTTAAAATAAGTGGAGAGGCAATTCTACTTGAACTAGATGATCGCATTATTTGTTTTATGAAGAATGCCTTCATTAAAGTGGGAAATGTTAACAAGTTGTTGACTAACCATTTAAATACATCTGGGAGGAGGGGGCATTTAACTCCACAAGGACATTTCTGAGTGTCCTTGCAGAGTAAGGATACTTTCACATCTGTGCTTTTACTTTCAGCTATTGAGATCCGTCATAGGATCTCAAAAGGGGGGAAAACGCTTCAGTTTTGTCCGCATTCATTGTCAATGGGAACAAAACTGAACTGAAGGGAACAGAGTGCACCAAAATGCATTCTGTTTCATTGTGTTCCAATGACGCACACAAAAACACTGCAAGCAGAGCTTTTGACAGATTTGTTTTCTCTGACACAAAAAAAAAGATCTGTCCCCCATTGACTTACAATGGTTTTAGAGACGGATCCGTCATGGCTATTTTTGAGATAAGACAATCGGATCCGTTCGTAATGGATGCAGAAGGTTGTTTTATCATGATGGAAGCGTTTTTGCTGATCCATGACGGATCCAGTAAAAATGCAGATGTGAAAGTAGCCTTAGCAGTTGCAAGGACATCATGCAGTTGCAGAAGCAGTATTCCCCCTTAGCTGGGGCTAATATGTTGGCCTCTGTTACAGGAGAAATCAGCAATTAAAAGAAATGTTAAAAAATAAATATTCTTTTTATGAAAATGAAAAAAATAACACCAATCAGGGACATTGCTGGGGTCTCAAAAGATCCAGAGCCAAAGCCCCAATGCATATGGCTCCAGTCGACACCCCACCGCTCGCACTAACACTAAAGATTTTAGGCCACGTTCACACTTGCGGTAGCAAGGTCCAGCAGGCATAGTTATTGGGGCCTGAGCAGAATTCCGGTGGCATGGTGGGCTAGTGTTAGCACGGATCCGGCAGGCTGTTTCCCTGCTGGAACAGCCTGCCGGACCTTGCTACCCCAAGTGTGAAAGTAGCCTTAAATGCTTTACTTGCTGCATAGACACTATCAAACATACAGGACTATACAGCAGCACATACTTCTCACATCCAGAGCCTCCCAGGTGACATCTACTCTGATGTAGATGTTTTCTTTCATCTTCTCCTAGACAACTTATTTCAGCCATGCCTCATCTCTGCAGAGATTAACACATAGACATCTTAGGTTCCTCACTTTTCTATCATTCTCCCCATCCTCCCACAAGTATTATCCTGCTGCTCTCTGTGCTCCCCAATACCCCCAAATACTATCCAGAAGAAATAATAGTGCCAAAGATATAGTTCCATAGTAATTGTGCTCCTCAAAGCCCCACCAATGATAATTCCCTTCATTAGTAATAGAGCCCCCTACAGTGCCCCTGGTATAGGACATATCAATTATTAATATTTTGGATTTAATATTAATAATTAATATTAATGAATAGGCAATTACTACTGACTCCGCCTACTTCCTATCTTTATCTCTCTGTTCCTTAACCTTTCTGAACTGCGTGTCTGTACTAAACTATAGTGGCGGCAACTGAAAACTCTATATACCGTATTTTGATTAAATACATTTATTAAAACAATACAAAGCTTACAATCCATTATTTTCTACTGTGTATATATTTATACACATGAACTATAAATATACAGTATACAGTACAGACCAAAAGTTTGGACACACCTTCTCATTCAAAGAGTTTTCTTTATTTTCATGACTATGAAAATTGTAGGACAGGCAACAAGCAGAAGAGACTTGTTTGGGCTAAAGAACACAAGGAATGGACATTAGACCAGTGGAAATCTGTGCTTTGGTCTGATGAGTCCAAATTTGAGATCTTTGGTTCCAACCACCATGTCTTTGTGTGACGCAGAAAAGGTGAACGGATGGACTCTACATGCCTGGTTCCCACCGTGAAGCATGGAGGAGGAGGTGTGATGGTGTGGGGGTGCTTTGCTGGTGACACTGTTGGGGATTTATTCAAAATTGAAGGCATACTAAACCAGCATGGCTACCACAGCATCTTGCAGCGGCATGCTATTCCATCCGGTTTGCGTTTAGTTGGACCATCATTTATTTTTCAACAGGACAATTACCCCAAACACACCTCTAGGCTGTGCAAGGGCTATTTGACCACGAAGGAGAGTGATGGGGTGCTGTGCCAGATGACCTGGCCTCAACAGTCACCGAACCTGAACCCCATCGAGATGGTTTGGGGTGAGCTGGACCGCAGAGTGAAGGCAAAAGGGCCAACAAGTGCTAAGCATATCTGGGAACTCCTTCAAGACTGTTGGAAGACCATTTCAGGTGACTACTTCTTGAAGCTCATCAAGAGAATGCCAAGAGTGTGCAAAGCAGTAATCAAAGCAAAAGGTGGCTACTTTGAAGAACCTAGAATATGACATGTTTAGTTCTTGTTACTGATATACAGCTTCTATACAGCGATCCGTACCATTGAAATGAATGGGATGGCTTGGGTGTAATTACACCTGCTCCCCGCTGCAGATGCAACGGCTAGAAGGTAAATAGTAAAGAAGAGGCAGCGCTGGCACAGCGCGCGCCTTCTCTTCAAACAGCTGATTGGCGGGGGTGCGGGGTGTCGGACCTCTGCCGATATGATATTGATGACCTATCCTGAGGATAGGTCATCCATAATTATAACTTGGACAACTCATTTAACTATAATGGGACTCAAAGTTGATTCGGCTTGACAAAAACTGGTAGAAGACTTATTTCTTAGCTCTAATGCCCGAAAAAGGCCAGATCCCTTTTGGATTCCATTATAGTCAATGTGGTCTGGTGGTGCCCCTGCCCTTTCCGATTATGCCAGATATGAAGAATTCCAGCAGGCTGTTCCTAGTTTTAGTGCTAATGTGAAACTAATTCATTGAGTTCCCTCATCATACTCCCCATATACCGTGTTTCTCTGAAAATAACACAGGGTCTTATTTTTTTCTCTGAAAAAAGGGCTAGGGCTTATTTTCGGGGTAGAGCTTATTTGGTGTAGTGTCAGTGGGTGTTACTGGCACTCTCTCTAACATTCTCTGAGGCAATTGCACTGTGCCCTATATCTCTATCTCCTCTCTGCACTTGGTAGTCGGACTCGTGAGGCAGAATTCTAGAGCCACTTTGGCAGTTGCACCCTGCCCTCTCTATAGTATCTCCTCTTGGGAGGCAGCATACGGGAGGCAGTAGATGCATCTCATGATTGGGTGAGTGGATTCTGCCATGCCTGTGCAGCGGGCCGCCCCCTGGGGCCCTATTAGATGGAACAGTACCCAGGTGTAGGAATGGCCAAGTGGCATAGAGTGGTCTAAGATGTCCCTTATATGTTTTGTGCAAGTGTCACAGTGCTCCTACCTGGATACAGCTGGAACCCCAGGTGTTGGCTCCGAAGCAGACAAATAAGGTGTAGTAATTGAAGAATTGGAAGAAATAATTGAGTCTAGACCTTTCGATGAAGTAGAATAGCAGCTTTACTGTGGTAAACGTTCTTCAAAACGGTTTACAAACTTGGCTTTAGCATTAAAGATCTGGCAGGCAAACTCGTCCCTGCTACATCTGTTGCTCTCTGGTGCTGCTGTACTGAAAGGCTGACTGTATAGTTCAGCTTCTTTATGCTGCAACTTCTCTCTTTGTAGTATGGTCTGTCTCTAGATAAGGCCAGAGGAATCTCCTCCTGGCTCCTGAGGTTTCAAGCTTTGGCCTCCATGACCAGCAGAGCTAGACTGACTGAAACTCTGGTCCCCACCCTTCCTGCAGGAAATAGGACTCACCCAGTTCTCCACAGAGGGGGGTTAGAATGGAATGGAAAGCTCCATTCTGCCTAACTGTAGCTCTGCCGTATTTGCTGCCTTCTGCTGGTGAACCAGGCACATTACACGTGAACATAAGAGTTGCAAAATAGGAAATGCACAGTGTTTGGACGTGGAATAAATACACATAATTACATGAGGTTAACCAGTAAAGACAGTAGCAAGGTGCAAAGGTGGTAATGCCATTCTGGGGCGTTACACCTGCTACCGTCCTGGACATCGTGTAAGTTATTCTTATTCTCCTTGTCCGTAACATCAGTGACGTCATGTGACATAACCTAGCGCTGGAGGGCTTATATTTGGAGTAGGGCTTATATTTGAAGCCTACTCAAAAAAAAACTGCAAAATAGCTCTAGGGCTTATTTTCAGGGTAGGGCTTATTTTTTTAGAAAATTTTCAATGAAATGACATTGATGCTCCACTAGGTAGTACGTGTATGCATGCTTGACATCTAAATGCATGGCTGAATGGTGTCTAGAGTGCTGTGTCTAGAGTGCATATGAGCAGGTGTAACCTGCCTGTTGTAGCAAAATTAAGGACCTCTTTGGAGATGGATGTTTCCCTGTTGCTAATGTAGCACAGAGAAATGTTGTAGCATTTATTTCCAGTAGAGGGTGCTAGGGAAGAATATTCAGCTTGGACAGGAAGTGGGCAGGGAATACTGCTTCAGTGTGTACACATGTGTGCAGAGCCCAAGTGTATATTTTAATTAGAACCCGAGCTCGGGTATCAGAGCAGCAAGGGTGGAGAACTGAACACATAAGAAGAGAAATGGCCTTGTATTGGCATCAGAATGTTGACCAGCCAGATACTAGAGTAGCAGTTGGTAAGCAGAGAATGGAGCCTAGGTGTGTACAAGCACCAGCGCTACTGTTGAACAGAGGCATATTGCATCTGCATGTACAGAAATTACAAGACCTGTGTATGCAAAGAATAAGCACAATATTATTCTGAAATTGTTCTCAGTTCAATCAAGGGCAATTGCTGAGATGCAGAGAATGTTCAAGTATTACATTAACCCAAGGCCGGCCTCAGGCCTCTTCCAGGCGAGCGTGTCCGGATTATGTCCGGATGAGTTGCAGATGCATTCAGTGAAAACTGCGCGATTTCGCAAACAAAGCCATAAAGTTTGGTTTGTGACCGCGTTCAGTTGTTCAGTTTTTATCACGCGGGTGCAATGCGATTTACTGCGTTTTGCACGCGCGTGATAAAAAAAGGAATGTTTACAAACATCCCTTAGCAACCATCCGTGAAAAACCTATTGCATCCGCACTTGCTTTTCATGCAGCCCCATTCACTTCTATGAGGCCAGTGTTGCATGAAAATCGCTGAATATAGAACATGCTGCAATTTTCACGCTACGCAAAAGTGATGCATCAAAACCACCGCCCATGTACACAGACCCATTTAAATGAATGGGTCCGGATTCCGTGCGGGCGCAATGCATTCACAAAACGCATTGCACCAGCACAGAATTCTCGCTGGTTTGAAAGGGGCCTTACGGGTATGTGACCTGTGCGACCTCACAAGGTGCACTGCCCTGCACTCCTGAAGAGGGAGCCAGATGGTTTCATTTTCCAGGCACCCAGTCACCAGAATGATTCATTTTCCGGGTGCCCCTTTACTAGTTGGATACCATAGTAAAGCAGGGAGGCATCAGCTCCCTGGTTCACTATGATCCAGCCTATGCTCTCCAACAGCAGGCATGATGCAGAGACACCGCACCTGCTGAGCTGTGTACAAAGAGCGCACAGGGCGGGAATCTGCCTGCCCGCTCTCCAGCTCAGCAGGCGGGATGAAATCACCACATTGTGCCTGCTGCTGGAGATAGCGGTGTGTTCTTTGCTCACAGAGGAAAGGAGGCTGCCTGGTAAGTATTAGATTTTTTTTATCATTATTATTGGATTGGGGCAGAATTACTGAATTGGGGCACTAAGGGGGCAGAACCACTGGATGGAGCCACTAATGGATTGGAGGCACTAAGAGGGCAGGACTACTGGATGGGGGCACTAACAGGCAAAACTACTGGATGGGGGCACTAAGGGGTCAGAACTACTGGATGGAGCCACTAATGGATTGGAGGCACTAAGAGGGCAGGACTACTGGATGGGGGCACTAACATGCACAACTACTGGATGGGGGCACTAAGGGGTCAGAACTACTGGATTTGGGCAAATAAGGGGGCAACACTACTGGATGGGGACACTAATGGGGCAGCACTCCTGTACTGATTGGGGTACTAAGAGGGCAGCACTACTGGAAGGGGGCAGGTCTACTGATGGAGGGCACTAAGGGGGCAAACTACTGGATTAGGGGCACTAAGAGTGCAGCCTCACTGTAACTGGGCAGCACTACTGGATGGAGGCACTAAGCTGGCATCACTACTCAGGGGCACTAAAGGGCTTTTTACCATGTAGGGACAATAAGGATTTAGAGGCATTTTACTCTTTGGGGACATTTAAGGGGCTTAACTATCAAATGGGGGCACTAATGGAGCATAACTACTATGAGAGGGTACTATGTGGGCATAACTAGTACATGGGGGCACTATGGGGACATAACCAGTGTGTGGGAGCAAAACTACTGTGTACGGGGGGCAATGGAGGAATAATTGCGTTGTGGGGCAGTAAGAGGGCATACTTACTGTTCTGGTACACAAGGACAGCATTTTACTCTGAGGAATCACTAAAGAGGCATTCTACTGAGTGAGGGCACAAACAGTGCATTATTACTGTGATGGAAAACTAAGGGGGCATAACTACGGTGAAAGGGCAGGCACATGCTGCAGCTGCAACATTCTGCAGATGCCGGTATGGCTTCCTCTGGACAAGCCTGCATCTGCATAACGTTACAGGTGGCACAATGATGTTTTTGGGCCACTTTCATCACAAAAAAGTGCTGAACGTCGAGGCAGGTAGCCAGTAGTTCCTTGCACAGCTATTTGTAGCTTTTTTTTGCATTGCAGGTGGCATTGCAATGTTCCGCAGATGCAGGCCTGTGTAGAAGTGGTTATAGCATGAGGCACACTATAGGGGACACAGAGTAAGAGGCTATATAAAGGGGTCACAGATCCTGGCTCTATTAAAAGGGGTCATAGATCCTGGTACTAAATACAGGGCACTATATACAGTGGGCACAACACATGTGGCACTATATACAGGGGTCACAGAGAGTAAGCTACATATACATGGGGCACACAGTGTGTGGCAAGATCCGGATCCGTTTTTTGCAGACCACAAAATACTGAAAAAGCCATACGGTCGTGTGCAAGAGTCCTTAGTAAGTAGGTTCCCGATGTGTTGGAAAAGTGAGACGCTGAAGACATCTGGGTGGCAAACTCTGCAGAGACATGTAGTGGCCAGGAGAAGTCATCCCAGTGTCTGGACTGGATGAAAAAGGTAAGGAAAGAGAAGAACTCCGGGTGAGACATCACCTGTAAGTCACTAAATGTACATGTTTACCACTTACTCTGTGTGATCAGTACTGTAGTCACTGTACAGCGTGGTGATGGGTGGTAGCATTCTCTTGTAAAACTACAACTCCCAGCATAACTTTACACATGTTCAGGCCATGCTTGAACCTGTAGTTTTACACTTTACATACTTATGTCAAGAGCTAACCTGACTATGCAAATTATATGTGTATTGAGCTTGTGCTGTATACAGTATATGCACTGTATTGGTTCTGTATTTACAGTCAGGTCCATAAATATTGGGACATCTACATAATTCTAAAATTTTTGGCTCTATACACCACCACAATGGATTTGAAATGAAACAAACAAGATGTGCTTTACCTGCAGACTGTCAGCTTTAATTTGAGGGTATTTACATCCAAATCAGTTGAACGGTGTAGGAATTACAACAGTTTGCATATGTGCCTCCCACTTGTTAAGGGACCAAAGGTAATAGGACAATTGGCTTCTCAGCTGTCCCATGGCCAGGTGTGTGTTATTCCCTCATTATCCCAATTACAATGAGCAGATAAAAGGTCCAGAGTTAATTGCAAGTGTGCTATTTGGAATCTGTTGCTGTCAACTCTCAAGATGAGATCCAAAGAGCTGTCACTATCAGTAAAGCAAGCCATCATTAGGCTGAAAAAACAAAACAAACCCATCAGAGTGATAGCAAAAACATTAGATGTGGCCAAAACAACTTTTTGGAACATTCTTAAAAAGGAGGAACGCATCGGTGAGCTCGGCAACACCAAAAGACCCGGAAGACCACAGAAAACAACTGTGATGGATGACCGAAGAATTCTTTCCCTGTTGAAGAAAACACCCTTCACAACAGTTGGCCAGAACAAGAACACTCTCCAGGAGGTAGGTGTATGTGTGTGTCAAAGTCAACAATCAAGAGAAGACTTCACCAGAGTGAATACAGAGGGTTCACCACAAGATGTAAACCATTGGTGAGCCTCAAAATCAGGAAGGCCAGATTAGAGTTTGCCAAACGACATCTAAAACAGCCTTCACAGTTCTGGAACAACATCCTATGGACAGATGAGACCAAGATCAACTTGTACCAGAGTGATGGGAAGAGAAGAGTATGGAGAAGGAAAGTAACTGCTCATGATCCTAAGTATACCACCTCATCAGTGAAGCATGGTGGTGGTAGTGTCATGGTGTGGGCATGTATGGCTGCCAATGGAACTGGTTCTCTTGTATTTATTGATGATGTGATTGCTGACAAAAGCAGCAGGATGAATTCTAAAGTGTTTCGGGCAATATTATCTGCTCATATTTAGCCAAATGCTTCAGAACTCATCGGACGGCGCTTCACAGTGCAGATGGACAATGACCCAAAGCATACTGCAAAAGCAACCAAAGAGTTTGTTAAGGGAAAGTGGAATGTTATGCAATGGCCAAATCAATCATCTAATCTGAACCCGATTGAGCATGCATTTCACTTGCTGAAGACAAAACTGAAGGGAAAATTCCCCAAGAACAAGCAGGAACTGAAGACAGTTGCGGTAGAGGCCTGGCAGAGCATCACCAGAGATGAAACCCCGCGTCTGGTGATGTCTATGTGTTCCAGACTTCAGGCTGTAATTGACTGCAAAGGATTTGCAACCAAGTATTAAAAAGTGAAAGTTTGATTTATGATTATTATTATGTTCCATTACTTTTGCTCCCTCAACAAGTGGGAGGCACATATGCAAACTGTTGTAATTCCTACACCGTTCACCTGATTTGGATGTAAATACCCTCAGATTAAAGCTGACAGTCTGCAGTTAAAGCACATCTTGTTCGTTTCATTTCAAATCCATTGTGGTGGTGTATAGAGCCAAAAATGTTATAATTGTGTTGATGTCCCAATATTTACGGACCTGACTGTATGTAATGAGCTTGGTTCTGGTGCTGTAATTATGAAATGAGCACTGTTCTGTGCTGTATTTATGTTCCCTTCTTGATTCCGATGCTTGTGATGTACTTGGTTCTAGTGCTGTATTTATGTAATAAGCTTGGTTCTAGTGCTGTATTTATGTAATGAGCTCGGTTCTGGTGCTGTATTTATATAATGAGCTTGGTTCTAGTGCTGTATTTATGTAATGAACTCGGTTCTGGTGCTGTATTTACATAATGGACTTGGTTCTGGTGCTGTATTAATATAACAAGCTTGGTTCTGGTGCTATATTTATATAATGAGCTTGGTTCTGGTGCTGTATTTATGTAATGAGCTAAGTTCTGGTGCTGTATTTATATAATGAGATTGGTTCTGGTGCTGTATTTATATAATGAGCTTGGTTCTGGTGCTGTATTTATATAATGAGCTTGGTTCTGGTGCTGTATTTATATAATGAGCTTGGTTCTGGTGCTGTATTTATGTAATGAGCTCGGTTCTGGTGCTGTATTTATGTAATGAGCTTGGTTCTGGTCCTGTATTTATATAATGAGCTCGGTTCTGGTGCTGTATTTATATAATGAGCTCGGTTCCGGTGCTGTATTTATGTAATGAGCTCGGTTCTGGTGCTGTATTTATGTAATGAGCTCGGTTCTGGTGCTGTATTTATGTAATGAGCTTGGTTCTAGTGCTGTATTTATGTAATGAACTCGGTTCTGGTGCTGTATTTATGTAATGAGCTTGGTTCTAGTGCTGTATTTATGTAATGAACTCGGTTCTGGTGCTGTATTTACATAATGGACTTGGTTCTGGTGCTGTATTAATATAACAAGCTTGGTTCTGGTGCTGTATTAATATAACAAGCTTGGTTCTGGTGCTGTATTTATATAATGATATCGGTTCTGGTGCTATATTTATATAATGAGCTTGGTTCTGGTGCTGTATTTATGTAATGAGCTCAGTTCTGGTGCTGTATTTATATAATGAGCTTGGTTCTGGTGCTGTATTTATATAATGAGCTTGGTTCTGGTGCTGTATTTATATAATGAGCTTGGTTCTGGTGCTGTATTTATGTAATGAGCTCGGTTCTGGTGCTGTATTTATGTAATGAGCTTGGTTCTGGTCCTGTATTTATATAATGAGCTCGGTTCTGGTGCTGTATTTATATAATGAGCTCGGTTCCGGTGCTGTATTTATGTAATGAGCTCGGTTCCGGTGCTGTATTTATGTAATGAGCTCGGTTCTGGTGCTGTATTTATGTAATGAGCTCGGTTCTGGTGCTGTATTTATAGAATGAGCTTGGTTCTGGTGCTGTATTTATATAATGAGTTTGGTTCTGCTGCTGTATTTATGTAATGAGCTCGGTTCTGGTGCTGTATTTATATAATGAGCTTGGTTCTGGTGCTGTATTTATATAATGAGCTTGGTTCTGCTGCTGTATTTATGTAATGAGCTCGGTTCTGGTGCTATATTTATATAATGAGCTTGGTTCTGGTGCTGTATTTATATAATGAGCTTGGTTCTGGTGCTGTATTTATATAATGAGCTCGGTTCTGGTGCTGTATTTATATAATAAGCTTGGTTCTAGTGCTGTATTTATGTAATGAGCTCGGTTCTGGTGCTGTATTTATATAATGAGCTCGGTTCTGCTGCTGTATTTATGTAATGAGCTCGGTTCTGGTGCTGTATTTATATAATGAGCTCGGTTCTGGTGCTGTATTTATATAATGAGCTTGGTTCCGGTGCTGTATTTATATAATGAGCTTGTTCTGGTGCTGTATTTATGTAATGAGCTCGGTTCTGGTGCTGTATTTTTATAATGAGCTCGGGTCTGGTGCTGTATTTATGTAATGAGCTTGGTTCCGGTGCTGTATTTATGTAATGAGCTCGGTTCTGGTGCTGTATTTATATAATGAGCTCGGTTCTGGTGCTGTATTTATATAATGAGCTCGGTTCTGGTGCTGTATTTATGTAATGAGCTCGGTTCTGGTGCTGTATTTATGTAATGAGCTCGGTTCTGGTGCTGTATTTATATAATGAGCTCGGTTCTGGTGCTGTATTTATATAATGAGCTCGGTTCTGGTGCTGTATTTATGTAATGAGCTTGGTTCTGGTCCTGTATTTATATAATGAGCTCGGTTCTGGTGCTGTATTTATATAATGAGCTTGGTTCTGGTGCTGTATTTATATAATGAGCTCGGTTCTGGTGCTGTATTTATATAATGAGCTTGGTTCCGGTGCTGTATTTATATAATGAGCTTGTTCTGGTGCTGTATTTATGTAATGAGCTTGGTTCCGGTGCTGTATTTATGTAATGAGCTCGGTTCTGGTGCTGTATTTATATAATGAGCTCGGTTCTGGTGTGTCTACTACCACTTCTATGCATATATAGCGTCCTCTTTACTTACTGCTATGGAATTTATGAAAATAGCCAGTGCTCAGCTATTTTTGAAAGTCCCATAATGGTTGTGGAGGTTTGTGTGTTGGGGGGGGGGAGCGCAAACAGGCTTCTCATACAGAGTGCCATGTACCCTAAGGCCAGCCCTGCATTAACCTTATTGCTGGTGGGAGCCATTTAGAGTTCTATAGTTACATCTATCCTGTCACCTAGATGTATTACTGTAATTGACATACATTGGATTAGGCTGTTTTGTATGGTACCATGCATGTCTCTTGCACCTTGAGGTGTGCAGGTTTAGGGAGTAGGGTTCTATGGTACATTGTGATACCAACTTGTTCTTTCATGGTAGGATGTAACGTTCTATAGGAGGTGCAAACATCAGTGTGGGTCCAGTAAGGGTGTGCATTATGAAGTGTTGATAGAAGGGGATAGAGCAGAATGTAACCCTTACGTGGGGATAATTTGAGAGCACACATATTCAAAATATCTAATTGTATTATGTACTATGATTACACTATATACACAATAAAACCCATAAGGGACAGATTATGCAGGAAAGAATACCCAAGAGGAAGAGACGGCGAAGCGTACGTTGGGGTGGTGTGTCTCCTGACCGCTGGTTGGTATCCCCACAGCTGTGTCCATGTATGTGTATGTTATTAGGCTGCTCAAGAGTAATATTGTGTTTACACAGCTAGGCGTTGTGCCCTCTGATATGGAGTGTTATTGATGGATGCTGGGTGGGTGTAGGATTCGGGCAGTGTTTGTTACTTAACCATGATGGTTATAATTTGTTGTTGTTGCCTTTGTGTCCTTACCAGTTCAGTGTAATCGGGGGACACACATTGTTTCCAGATTCTCTCCTGCATAATCTGTCCCTTATAGGTTTTATTGTGTCTATAGTGTAATCATGGTATATACCGTAATAAAATTTGATATTTTGAATATGTGTGTTCTCAAATTGGTGTTTGTTGTTGCATTATCACACATTATTGGCTGTGATTTGTTTAATGTTGGAGTTCCTTATGTGGGGATGCCAACCGTGCAAGAATTTCTGGACAGTCCATAAAAATAGGTGACTTTTTTTCTGTGTCCATGAAAAAAATAGATGTGTCCGTGATTTTTTTGAGGCTGGTTGTACTTGACTAGATTATTTTGGTGGCAATTATCATTATTTTACAGCTCACAGTAAATGTTGGTAATGAGTTCTTTTCAGGATATTGAGCTACTGTTACTTATAATCTTCATAATTCATTATGGTTTTCCAATTTGTTAGTAAAAAATGTTGACTGTCTGTGATTCTGAGATAAGTTGTCTAGAAAAAGAAGAATTCTGCAACCCTGCCCGTATGTCCTGATGGCTTGCAATCACAGGTTTACAATCATAGGCTGTAATATTTGTTGTTGCCACTAGATGTCTCTGTTATAGCAAACAACAGGGAGATGATGTGCACTGAAAGGTCTCCAAAAGATATCCTCATAGTAAAGACTAGAGATGAGCAAATCGAAGCTGACAAAGTGGAATGTTAGGACATGGAGCAAGGAACTCTGGGAACGAGGTATCAACCACAATGCCATGCATGCAGCCAATCAGCAGCCAGCCCTGTGATTTCACAGCCCTATAAATAGCCTCCGCCATCTTCGATTCAGCCATTTTCCAGTGTACTTAGTGCAGGGAGAGACGTTAGCAGGCGCTAGGGACAGTGCTAGGAAAGACTTAAAAACGAATATTTTCTTAATAGAAGTTCAGGGAAAGAGCATTAGAAGTGTAGGGAAAGGATAGGGAGAAATTATTCCACAGCATTGAAGCAGAACAGCGTTCAATAGGGGAGTGTACAGCCTGGGTAATAGGAACAATCCTATTACACCTTGCTGCACTGACTGGGGATCCAAATTGCCATTATACTGCTGCTCAGTTCAGGTTTGCGATATCTCTGCAATTCCAGCAAACTGTTCTTGTTATTGGGGGCTTATTAGCCCTTGTGCGGTTATATATATATATATATATATGTATGTACCAAAGCCTTTTTTTGTTGTGTATTAGTGGGGAGAAAAGGGGGCTTATTAGCTGTTGTTTGTGCAGTACGCAGCCCTGCAGGGTGAGCGAATGGTGAGGTCACAGGGGTAGTTACTAACCGAGGGTGTTTTTGGTACTCACAGTTTTTATATACCCTGGGCAGGCGTACAGCAGTGATGGAGAGGCTGGCACAGGGATCCTCTGGGGCACTCTCTATGTATAGGGACCAGGCCAGGTGGTAGGTGAGGTGCCCTGGGTGTTGCAGGTTTAATGTGCCGGTGGCAAGATCCCTTTAAGTTCGTGACGCCAGTGCCGGTAACGGTGGCACACCGATTTGTTGTAGGAATAATTGAGGAACACAAGTTGCAGTGAACCAGAACTTCCTTTTACTGAAACAGTTCAACTATTTACAGTCAGTTCCACATGTACAAGATTATCACAGGCAGGCTTTACATACACGGCAGGCAAAGTCCTTGCAAGATACTCAGAGGGAATAACACTTACAGATCAGGCTGTATTTTCCTCAGCTCCTGTCTGGCTTTATCCAAGGCCTGTATGCCCTATTGCCGGCTTTATCCTTGGGTAGGGAAACCTTCCTCTGGCATATGTCTCCTTGCTGTAGAAATATCCTTCTGCCCTTCAACTTTCTGTTTGACTGGAATAAACTTGGCTCTGCACTGTACTTGTAAAGGAGCTTGGTTTCTCAGGAGGCAAACTCTTCCCCTGGATGCAGGCTAGTACCCTGGACTGTCTAGCTGCATGTTAGAAGCTGCACTTCAGCTGCTGCCTAGCTATAGCTAAAGTCACACTGGCTCCTAACCACACACTACTCTCCTGACCTGGACCTGACTATATATATATTAGGGGGTTCCCTAGCTCCCTCTACTGCCTAGGAGGAGGAACTACACCCCTAACAGGCCTGGTACAGGAGATAACAGGAAAATACACATAAAAACATTATATAAAATACAATTACCCTGTCCCACAGGAGGTGGGGAACAACGTGGCCCAATTGACCCTTGTGTAGTGCCACATTTACCTAGTGGGACACTACATTTGTTGAAGTGAGAAAAATACAGCCCTTTTTGGTGTGTATTAGTGGCAAAAAAAAATATTATTTGCCATTCACGGCTGCAGTTATATGTTCTAAAGCCCTTTTTGTTGTGTATTAGTGGGGAAAAAGAAAAAGGGCTTATTAGCCGTTCTGTGTTGAAGTGAGAAAATGACAGCCCTTATTAGTGAGAAAAAATATTATTTTTTGCCATTCACGGCCGCAGTTATATGTTCTGAAGCCTTTTTTTGGCCTGTATTAGAAGAGGAAAAGAAAAAGGGCTTATTAGCCATTGTGTGGTGAAGTGGGAAAATTTCAGTCCTTTTTGGCGTGTATTAATTGCTAAAAAAGATATTATTTGCTGTTCAGCGGTGAAGTTCCATTGTATTACAGCCATTTACGGGGTGTATTAATAGGATAGATACGTACGTCCTATTAGCCGTTCTGCGGTGAATTGTGAATGTTATATTTATTTTTTGGGGGTGTATTAATAAGGCCTCTTTCACACTTGCGTTGTCCGGATCCGGCATGTACTCCACTTGCCGGAATTACACGCCGGATCCGGAAAAACGCAAGTGTACTGAAAGCATTTGAAGACGGATCCGTCTTCAAAATGCTTTCAGTGTTACTATGGCAGCCAGGACGCTATTAAAGTCCTGGTTGCCATAGTAGTAGAGGGGAGCGGTATACTTACAGTCCGCGCGGCTCCCGGGGCGCTCCAGAGTGACGCATGGATCATGTGATCCATGCGATCACGTCATCCATGCGCATGGGGCGCCCTGACGTCACTCTGGAGCGCCCCGGGAGCCGCACGGATGGTAAGTATGCTGCTCCCCCACTCCCCACTACACTTTACCATGGCTGCCAGGACTTTAGCGTCCCGGCAGCCATGGTAACCATTGAGAAAAAGCTAAACGTCGCATCCGGCAATGCGCCGAAACGACGTTTAGCTTAAGGCCGGATCCGGATCAATGCCTTTCAATGGGCATTCATTCCGGATCCGGCCTTGCGGCAAGTGTTCCGGATTTTTGGCCGGAGCAAAAAGCGCAGCATGCTGGGCTATTTGCTGCGGGCAAAAAACGTTCCGTTCTGGAATGGAAGACATCCTGATGCATCCTGAACGGATTTCTCTCCATTCAGAATGCATTAGGATAAAACTGATCAGGATTCTTCCGGCATAGAGCCCCGACGACGGAACTCTATGCCGGAAGAAAAGAACGCAGATGTGAAAGAGCCCTAAGAAAAAGAATACATCTTATTAGCCGGTCTGCAGTGAACCAACATTGTTATACAGCCATTGTTGGGGTGCATTAATGGGAAAAATAAGCAAGTGTTATTAGCCGTTCTGCGGTGAATTTACATTGTCATACAGACATTTTGGCGCTGTATTAATAGCAAAAATAAATGTAGACTTTCTTTTGTAGGGACTGAGTAATTGCGTTGATTAGCCATTCAGTGGTGAAATTTTTTGTGAAACAGCCTTTTTTGGGAAAATTGGTCGGTAGCTGTAACTTCGGTCAAGAACAATATGTGTCCTGTACGGCCCACTGTGTAAATGTCGTTCCTGCCCAGCCACACCAGCAACTTGGCTAGGTGACGGCGCTTCTGCCTCCACGTTCTCACACCGTTGGTCCTGCGACAATATCCGCCTCTGCCTCCTCATCCTCCTCCGTGTCCTCAGCCTCCACTGCAGGGACAGTTCACAGTGCCCCTCCAGCATACCACATGTGCAGGGCACTGCGGTGTCACGCTGTTCTACACCACGTTTGCCTGGGCGAACTGAGTCACACAGAGGAGAAACTGCTCCGTGTTCTTCATCAAGAAATCAAATCCTGGCTTTCTCTGTGTCAACTCAAAATCGAAATAATGGTGACCGACAACGGGAAGAACATGGTGTCCGTGTTGTGCCAAGGGGGGCTGAGCTATGCGCCCTGCATGGCGCATGTGTTCAATTTGGTTGTAAAGTGGTTCCTGAAAGTCTTTGACCCATCTGCAAGACAATCGTACACCGCCAAGCACACCCTCCTCCAACATAGGCTGATATGTGACGTTTCCACACATTGGAATTCCACCCTCCATTGGAGCACAAGCAATGTGTAGCAAAATGGGTGGTTCTTCTACACAGGTGACAGGAGAGGAGGAGCAGGAGCAAGAGAGAGATGAGAAAGACGAGGCAGATGACCCAGGCAAACCGTGGCAGTATGCAGTGGAGATGGAGGCAGGTAGTCCCTCCAAGTCACTTGCGCAAATGGTACAAGAAATCATTGTGGATGATAGGTACGTGTCACCGAGGTTCCTGGCCTCGGTTGAATAAGAGACGGTTTTTATATGTCAACAGCAGTTGCTGTTTGACACCTTAATACTTTGTATGGCTGTACAGCTGATCCTGCATGGCTCTTATTGGGAGTAGTCAAAGTGCTGGGTGGGTGACTACTTCCTATGTTCCAGGCTGGGTTTTGCCAGGCCTAAAAACCAGCCAGCACTGCCAGGTGAGGAGGATTACCTCAGTCTGACAGTGGAGCTCAGGTGGTGTGTGTGCTGGGATCTGAGGCTTATGCCGTGCTGGAGGGCTGAGACCCGTCTGTAAGGGAAACGAGCCCTCTAAAAACCTGCTATGGACTGCTGGAGGCAGAACTGCCAACAAGGTGATTTTTGCTATGTGGATTTTCCATTGTGTGTGAACTAACACCAAGACTGCAAAGTGACGTTTTGTTTTTGCTTTAAAGGGGTTGTCCAAATTATATTTATTGATGACCTATCCGTCTTATTGAAATGAATGGGAAGGCTTGGGTGTAATTACACTTGCTCACCACTGCAGATGCAACGGCTAGAAGGTAAACAGTGAAGAGGAGGCAGCGCTGACACCGCGCAAGCCTTCTCTTCAAACAGCTGATCGGAGGGGGTGCCGGGTGTCGGACCCCAGCTGATCTGATATTGATAACCTATCCTGAGGATAGGTCATCAATAAATATAACTTGGACAACCCCTTTAAGTGTCAATAAACACGGAAGCTTGATTTAAGAACTGATCATTTTCCTCTGTACTGCATCCGCACACCCTGTCTACCAGAGTGAATCTCCAGAATTGGTGGATGATGCGGGCAAGAGCAGTGAGGCTGGTGTGAATGCCGATATTTTTGGGTTCTGCATTTTTCCAGGCACGGATGTATGTCGTACATTAAACCAGCTGTATTACAACTAGTGCCACGACAAAATGGAGGCTGTTGTGAAGGCCCTCATGGAGGCTAATCTGCAGCAGCGAGAGACAAACCTGCACCAGCGCGAGGCTAATAAGCAGCAGCAGGAGACCAACCAGTTGCTGCTACATGTGATAGCTTTGCAGACAGCAGGAGCAACCCTGAACGTCCATGATGCCCGGAAAGCAGTCCATGCCGCGATTCCTAAAATGACCCCCGCAGACGACATTGAAACCTACCTGCCGATGTACGAGAAAGTGGCCATCAGGGAGAAGCTATCCCGAGACCAGTGGGCTGAGGTTGTCACTCAGTTCCTGGCATCCAATTCCCAGCGAGTGTATTTCAACTTGCCGGACTGATCAAGCGGAGGGCAAAAACCACGGCCCAAACACAGATCTTTATCGGACAACTGACCACCTTGTTATGGATGTCATCTCGAGTAGAAGATCTGGTCGGCTTGTGACAGTGTATGTGGAAGGGATGCATTGCCAGTCTTTGGAGAGCAGATAATACTGGCACTCGCTTTCTTCAATATTCTTTTATTTATACTATAGTTGGCTCAGTGGTTAGCACTGGTGCCTTGCAGCGCTGGGGTCCTGGGTCCAACCAAGAACATCTTCATGGAGTTTGTATGTTCTCCCCATGTTTGTGTGGGTTTCCCGCAGGTAATCTGGTTTCCTCCCACACTCCAAAGACATACGGATAGGGAGCTTAGATTGTGAGCCCCATTGGGGACAGTTGGATGCTAATGTATGTAAAGCGCTGCGGAATATAGTAGCGCCATATAAGTGCATAAATAAATAGTTGACATAGGCTCTGGACGGGCTAAAACGTATCCTATGTAACAATTGATGGATGTCATCATGGACATGGAAGGGTAAACACACATCTTTCACATGTGCATAGCACACTTATCCATTGATTTTAATGTGTTTTTTTTTTTTTTTTTGCATTGCTGTGATTTTGCAGGAAAAATTCCAGCTGCACAAGCTGGCAGAAACTCTATGGGAATTTTTGACTAGAGGACAGTAGGACACAAGCAGTTTTATTAATTTTAGGCTACATGCACACGACCGTATGTGTTCTGCAGTCCACAAATTGCAGATCCGCAAAAAAAAAAAAAAAATAGGATGCCATCCCTTTTTTTTGCGGATCCATTGTAACAATGCCTAAAACGGACAAGAATGGGACATGTGTAGCCTTAAACACAGCATTTTGCAGCAATTCTCTGTAGGAAAAAATACATCAAGACTGTATCTCATACATTTTTGTAACATTTAAATTTAAAGGGACACTGACAGGCCCAATAAGCATATTTAGGTATATATATATCACAGTACAGGTCTTACAAAGTGTATTAAAATCTAAGTATCCCCCCTGTCCACCTTATACATACAGAAAACTGAAGTTTTAAAACCTGCGAAGACGCAGACTGTCTGTACGCAGGCGCGATGTGATCCCGGCCAGTGAGGGTGCTGGGCACATGCGCTGAAGATTAGACGGAGGACGATGCCCATAGGATTGTATTGGGCATGCTCCGGATCTTGCGTCGGGGAGAGTAGTAGCCGCCCAGCGAAATTAATATTGATGAGCTGGGCGACGCTTCAAAACGGCAGTTGGGGGCGGCTGGCTGGGCGCAAGTGGAGATGAAACGCCGCCCCTTGGGCAGATTGAAGACGCTTCAAGCAGGTTTTAAAACTTCAGTTTTCTGTATTTATAAGGTGGACAGGGGGGATACTTAGATGATTGTAATACACTTTATAAGACCTGTACTGTGATATATACAGACGTGGACAAAATTGTTGGTACCCTTTGGTCAATGAAAGAAAAAGTCACAATGGTCACAGAAATAACTTTAATCTGACAAAAGTAATAATAAATTAAAATTCTATAAATGTTAACCAATGAAAGTCAGACATTGTTTTTCAACCATGCTTCAACAGAATTATGTAAAAAAATAAACTCATGAAACAGGCATGGACAAAAATGATGGTACCCCTAACTTAATATTTTGTTGCGCAACCTTTTGAGGCAATCACTGCAATCAAACGCTTCCTGTAACTGTCAATGAGACATCTGCACCTCTCAGCAGGTATTTTGGCCCACTCCTCATGAGCAAACTGCTCCAGTTGTGTCCGGTTTGAAGGGTGCCTTTTCCAGACTGCATGTTTCAGCTCCTTCCAAAGATGCTCAATAGGATTGAGGTCAGGGCTCATAGAAGGCCACTTTAGAATAGTCCAATTTTTTCCTCTTAGCCATTCTTGGGTGTTTTTAGCGGTGTGTTTTGGGTCATTGTCCTGTTGCAAGACCCATGACCTGCGACTGAGACCAAGCTTTCTGACACTGGCTAGTACATTTCTCTCTAGAATTCCTTGATAGTCTTGAGATTTCATTGTACCCTGCACAGATTCAAGACACCCTGTGCCAGACGCAGCAAAGCAGCCCCAGAACATAACAGAGCCTCCTCCATGTTTCACAGTAGGGACAGTGTTCTTTTCTTGATATGCTTCATTTTTTCGTCTGTGAACATACAGCTGATGTGCCTTGGCAAAAACTTCGATTTTTGTCTCATCTGTCCACAGGACATTCTCCCAGAAGCTTTGTGGCTTGTCAACATGTAGTTTGGCATATTCCAGTCTTGCTTTTTTATGATTCGTTTTCAACAATGGTGTCCTCCTTGGTCGTCTCCCATGTAGTCCACTTTGGCTCAAACAACGACGGATGGTGCGATCTGACACTGATGTTCCTTGAGCATGAAGTTCACCTTGAATCTCTTTAGAAGTCTTTCTAGGCTCTTTTGTTACCATTCGGATTATCCGTCTCTTAGATTTGTCATCAATTTTCCTCCTGCGGCCACGTCCAGGGAGGTTGGCTACAGTCCCATGGATCTTAAACTTATGAATAATATGTGCAACTGTACTCACAGGAACATCTAGTTGCTTGGAGATGGTCTTATAGCCTTTACCTTTAACATGCTTGTCTATAATTTTCTTTCTGATCTCTTGAGACAGCTCTTTCCTTTGCTTACTCTGGTCCATGTCGAGTGTGGTACACACCATATCACCAAACAACACAGTGATTACCTGGAGCCATATATATAGGCCCAATGGCTGATTACAAGGTTGTAGACACCTGTGATGCTAATTAGTGGACACACCTTGAATTAACATGTCCCTTTGGTCACATTATGTTCTGTGTTTTCTAGGGGTACCATCATTTTTGTCCATGCCTGTTTCATGAGTTTATTTTTTTACATAATTCTGTTGAAGCATGGTTGAAAAACAATGTCTGACTTTCATTGGTTAACATTTATAGAATTTTAATTTATTATTACTTTTGTCAGATTAAAGTTATTTCTGTGACCATTGTGACTTTTTCTTTCATTGACCAAAGGGTACCAACAATTTTGTCCACGTCTGTATATATCTAAATATGCTTATTGGGCCTGTCAGTGTCCCTTTAATATTCAATTTTCTTTTCTTCAGTTTCTTAACGAAAAAGTTGCTGAAATCAACACCCAGTCGCTTGCATATTTGCAGTCTTAAAGCTGATTTTACTAATTACTTTGCAAATCTCTAACATTTATGTAGTACTGTATTGTGCCATATATGTTATTTGACTGTTTCTGGTATGTGAGCAGGCTACATACTGTAGATAAACTGAACAACACAGCATATACCGTAATTTTTCGCCCCATAAGACACAGTGGGGGGAAAAACATCCCTGCACCTTATGGGGTGAATACTAACTGAAAGGAGCTCCTGGTTTGTCTGTGGGTGAATCACCCACAGACAAACCAGGAGCTCCTTTCAATTGGTAGCAGAGGATGGTTCACTGACTATCCAGGTGAGTAATAATTTCTGCCACTATTTGTGTTGGTTGGAATGTTTCTCTCCTGGATACGGTGAATATCTAATGTATACTGGATGGCAGGTTAGTTGATAGGTTAGTTTAGTGTTCATATGACTGTGGGACAGACACGAGGCAGCACTCAGTGTTCTGCGTATCCTGATAGGAGCGGCGTCTCCTATAGGCACAGTGGTTGGCAGGGGATGTTGTTCCAGGAACATACATCATATTGATGGCAGGGAATTTTCCGAATGTAGAATTAGTCTCTTCGGACGTTGGCAGGGATTTTACAAGTGGGAATTAGTCTCACTTGACGGTTTATTGAGTTACAGGAAGGATAACTCTGGATTTATGTGAAACAAGGAAACAAGGTACCAGGAATATATGTAAAGGAATACATATGATACAAAGGAAAAAGTGAGGGAAACGCATACATCTCAATGCAGATGTTGGTTTCTAACTCACTAGGATTGTCTGTGGAGTGAATTGTTTATAGAACATAACTGTACGGTTATAACTTGGAAGGTGACATTGATTACTGCAGTCTATTAAGTCCATAAATGGTGTTGCCCATATTAGAATTCTACACGTGTGATAAGAATATTGTACTGGTGGAAGATCTGATTGTGCTGGCTTAATTGATCCTCAACAATACTAACACAATTACTTGCTGCTATTTTTACGCTGCTATTTCCACCTCACTGTTTGCTGCTCAAATATATATATATAGAGTTTATTGTCAATTGCATTAAGCATTATGGGTAACAGCGTGGGAAAGGATCTGGATGGTGAGCCAGAGACCAGACCCACACCGTTACATTTTGTGTCAGGCACCTGTGGGATTAGTGCAACTGATCCATTTTGGGCAAATATCTGTGACCGTAGTCAGCAACTGTGTATTACGCAGATCAGCAATGTAGGTCCTCGCAATGAAGGGGACTGGGAGGAGGTTAAAAAAATGGTGGGGCTTCACCCTAAATATAACTATCCAGCCGGTGCCTGGGATGAAAATTATATGAAAACATGTTTTAAAAAATGGGAGAAAGCATTAAAAGAGTATAGGAAGAGATTTCCACCAACCCATCACATATACTTAAAACAGGATAAGGGGACAGTGAGTAAAAAGGAAGAAGTTCCATGGTCAGAAATTCTGCCCTCCTTACCAGATAAACCACCGGCATATGACGTGACGGTATTAGAACCAGAAAAGGCACCACTCCCAGCTGTCTCTACGGAGGACATGCTACAAGACCCTTATGATAAGGTCCCCTGTCCAAAACAAGCAACCGCACCAGAATTATTATTATTTTCTGGTGAAAACCAAAAGAGAACCGGACTGTACCCGGATTTGGGAGATAGAGATTCCCTTTTGAGTACTGCAGTTATAGTGGCAGCAGCACTTAGGGAACAAAAAGATGTGGCTCCACAAGTCAAAGAGGCTCAGGAAAGGAGGAAGGAATATAGAAAAAGTATGGACATTTATGTACAGGAGTTGACACAACTGAGGGATAAACTAAAGATAGACATAGTCTACATTAAACAACTTCCCCTTCAGGGTTTCCTTCCCGTCGTGTATAATCACGAGAACCCAGATGATACTGACCTTCCTAGTGAGGAAAGGATGGATGAATTGAAGGGCATTCTGGGAGGAGAATGTGGGAAAACCAGAGCAGTGACTAACAAAAAAGGACCAGCTGCTGACCGAGATAGAAAAACTAAGACAGGAGTACCGGAGGGTAAAAAAGGACTGGGAAACCAGAGCTCAGGAAGAATACGGTAGGAGAACTGAAACACAGATAGAGGCAGACAGTTTAGAACATGGAACGCCCCTGGCAACCTCCACCCCTAGAGTAACTGGAGTGATACAACCCCTGGCAGACAAATTTTCCAAACTCGCTATAACACCTGAGGAAGGGGATAAGAAAGGCACACAACTACAGCTCCCCATGATCACTGTAGGTGACACTGAAGTCCATATCCCTCTTCCTTTAGGATTAATGAAAGAACTGAAGGATATGTGTCCCAATCCAAAAAAGGACCCTAGAGCAGCAGCTATGTTTCTGCAGAAGTATACTGCAGGGAGCCAATTAACAATGGAGGATATTCAGATAATACTCTCAGCCATAGACCCAGACACTGGCTCCCAAATCGATGCAGACGAGATAAAAAAGGCATCAGAAAAGGAAGTTAGGGATGCAGGACAGGAAGTTAGCCGCCCCAATGTTTGGAAAAAGTTTTGGGATAAGATAGGAGTAGAATGGATGAAAAGATACAAAGGAGATTCAGGCTTACACACAATGCTAAATACAAAACAAGAGCCGAAAGAGGATTTTTATAGTTTCTGTAAGAGACTGTTGGATCTCTACAGTAGTACAGGGATGAATGCACCTGAATTGTTCAAGACTACATGTATGAATAATGGGGACCCTAAGACAACGCAGCTAATAAAATTAGTGAATAACGAATGGCTTACTCAATCGGTGACAGAATTTATGGAAGACATAGCAAAACGCTCAGCCTCTGGTGTTTTCAATCAAAAGGGAGGAGTATTCCCATTGTTAATGCAGCAGGACATACAACAGGAGTCTATATTGTCAGGTGGGGAAAGCAATTACATGATGATGTCAGGTTTCTCCCGGGGAAGGGATAATGGAAGGGGTCCGAGAAGTAGGGGCCAGGCAAACTACCCGGGAAGAGTAGAAAGGAATCAGAAACAGGGCTGTTTCATTTGTGGGAGTCTAGGTCACTGGAGGCGGGAATGTCCAAAGGTGAGAGATGAAGATAGGAGAGGATACAGAGGGAGAGGCGCCTCAGACTACCGAGGGGGACCCAGACAACAGGAAAGACAGCAAGATATGGCAAGAAGACAACCCCAGGGAGATCTTATTAACATACACTGGCCAGCACAGGATGGGGGAAGTAGACAACCCAATCTGCAATCAGATTTACGGAGGTGGTCTGAGCATGAACGCCCGTCCCCACGGGGGAACAATCACTATTAGGGGTGCCCAGAACGAGTCCCGTCCTTCATTATGCATTTTGTTCCAACTGATTGGCAAGTTTTACCACAAGTAATACTGCAAATTGATGGTATTACAGTTAATTTATTGCTTGACACCGGAGCAACGACTTCAAGCGTAAACAAAATAGACTTCATTAATGACAAATGCACCGAAGGAAGTTCTATGGGTATCAATGGGACGACAGTGATACATAAGGTGACAGCACCGCTCCCGGTTTGTACTCTTACGGGGGAACTGGTGACGCACATGTCTTTTGCAGTCCTGCTAGAATGCCCCGTTTGCCTATTAGGAAGGGATCTAATGGCAGCATTACAGATTTCATTAGTCTTTGACAAAAAGGGAAGACTGACAGCGACCTCAATGAAATGTGACCTGACAAACCCAAAAAGACGTGACATGAATGGGTTCTTTTTAAGCCTACCAATGTCCCTGGAAAATCATCCAATTTGGGCAAAATGTAAAGACTCAGTAGGAACGATTAACTGTGAGCCCTACCGGCCCTGTTTGAAGGAGGGGGTTATGCCAACCTTTCAGAAACAATACCCATTGAGTGAGGAAAAGTTAGAGGGTATAAGGCCGCAAATTGAGAAATACTTACAGATGGGAATTCTTAGGAAAATTGTCAGTCCCTGGAATACACCGATAAATCCCGTAAAAAAAAATAATGGCACGTGGAGATTAGTACAGGATCTAAGGAAGGTAAACAAGGCAATTATCCCACTTCCCCCCTTGGTGGCAGACCTTACAGCTGTGTTTGGGGCCATTCCTGCGGGATCCAAATACTACACTGTAGTTGACCTCAGTAATGCGTTCTTTTCCATACCAGTGGCTTGGGATGCACAAAGTCTTTTTGCTTTTCAATGGGCTGATGATGGTCAGGTGACTTGGACCCGTCTCCCACAAGGTTTTGGGGATAGTCCAGCAGCCTTTTCTATTGTATTAAAGGCTACATTGGAAGATTGGGAACCAAAGAGGGGATCCACCTTAATACAGTACACAGATGACCTTTTACTCTCCAATTCGGAGTTAGAAGCCTGCGAAATAGATTCACGGAGTTTATTAGACCACTTGGCAAGCAAAGGACACCTGGCCTCGAAGAAGAAAATCCAATATGCAAGTACCCAGGTAGAGTATCTGGGGTGCATAATAGAGGCAGGAGAGAGAAAGATCTCACCCGCTAGAGTCAAGGCAGTGACCTCCCTAAGCAGGCCAGGGGACAAAGCTACAATGCTGTCCTTTCTAGGGTCAATAGTGTATTGTAGGCAGTGGATCCCTGATTGCTCCCACTGGGATTCAATCCTAAGAAAAACTACACTCACAGAAGCACCAAAGGTAGTGGAGTGGACAGAGGACAGAGTAGAAGCCTTTGAGAGATTGATTCGGTCCCTGACCCAAGCCCCAGCCTTGGCCCTGGCAGATTATGGAAAACCATTCCAATTATACTGTGTGGTATCGGGAGAAACCTATGCAGCGGTTTTGACACAGACACATGGGGGAAGAAACAGGCCAGTTTCATACCTATCGAGAAAATTGCCTCCTGTAGTTCTTGGAATGCCTCACTGTCTCCAAGCATTAGCAGCCGCGGCCATGTCAGTAAAAGATGCTACTAAGATAGTCCATGGGAATGTAATGGAACTTTTCACCACTCATACAGTTTTGTCCCTCCTTCAAAACATGACCACACAACACATGACAGCTCAGAGACTGTCCGGATATGAGACCATATTACTCAGTACGGCAAACCTGGTGATAAAGACATGTCCAGACACCTCACCAGTGATAAGATTTTTGCATACACTTTTGAGACTTAAGTGTGAAGGTTCTGACGAACAAGTAGACCCAATACCTGAACACAGATGTGATGAAGTGATCTTGTCATGCACAACACCTAGGAAAGATTTAAAGGACACGCCACAGACTGACAGTATAGACGTTTTTGTGGATGGATCATGCACAAGACCAGATGACAGGACATATCAAACAGGTTACGCTGTGGTCATGCTCCCAGATCAAGTGATAGAAGCTGAACCAATTGTCACAACTTCGGCACAACAAGCTGAGCTGGTAGCGCTCACAAGAGCCTGTGAAATATTCGCAGGACACAAAGTGAATATTTATACTGACAGTAGCTATGCATTTGGAACAGTGCATGATTATGCATTAATATGGAAAAATAGGGGATATATCTCAGCAGATGGGAAGCAGATAGCGAATCAGAAGTACATAGATCACTTGCTACGTGCAATTCAACTACCAGAAGCTATAAGTGTGATAAAAGTGAAAGGACACTCTGCAAAAGGAGATTATCAAGCTATGGGAAACAACTTAGCAGACAGAGCAGCGAAAATGGCAGCCAAGAGAGACACGAGAAGGGAAAGCAAGTTATTATTCATGACAGATTTTGAAAGTGAAAACTGGGTGTCAGTAGTATATCAACTACAGAAGCAGTCTACCAGTGAGGATATCAAGTACTGGAAGTCTCAGGGACTGCAGATGACAGGTACAGGTATGTGGACAAAAGATCGGATATTGGGGGTTCCCACTGCATCAGCACCACTCCTAATATCCTATCTTCATGGTCCTGGACATTTGGGAAAACAATACATATCAGAACATTACAAGTCACTGTTCTGTACACACCAATTGCAGAGATTGATAGACGATCTGGTCGACTCATGCATGACTTGTGCACAGAACAATGTTCAAGGAAAAGCACACGGAAGACATGGGAATCTACCACCCCCTACAGGCCCTCTGCAAGATTTGCAGATAGATTACACACATATGCCAAAGCAACCCGGGAATATAAGATATCTCCTTGTAATAGTCTGTAGGTTCTCCGGATGGTGTGTAGCCGTACCTACTTCAGGAGAAACAGCTGGTGTGACAGCTAGGGCATTGATAAATCAATGGATTTCAGTGTATGGACTCCCTCGGGTAATTCATTCAGATCAGGGACCTGCTTTCCAGTCCAAACTAATACAAGAACTGACGAAGATTCTGGGTTTCCAGTGGAAGCTCAATATAGTCTATCACCCACAAAGTGCAGGAGTCGTGGAAAGAATGAACCGAACCATTAAGGATAGGTTAAAAAAGGCCACTTCAGGAACATTGAAGGATTGGCTGAAATTTCTACCCGCCATTCTCTACCAAATAAGAACGACACCAAATAAACAGACAGGGTTGTCACCTTATGAGGTGTTATTCGGTAGACCCCCTAATACCCGTGAGGAACCAGATATTGACAGTAACGTTTTTGCCTTGCAGGAGCAGTACGTGAAACATTTGGTAGGTATACTCTCGGAAAATCATGATAAGGTTGCTGTCACCTTTCCTCCTCTTTCCACAGACCCAACTCATCCATTCTTGCCCGGAGACAAGGTTCTGGTGAAACAACTGGCTGTCCGCCACAAGACTGGTCCAATATACCAAGGTCCATTTGAGGTTCTAAGAGTTGCTCGAACGGCTGTCCTTACTGACCAGAGTCCACAGTGGATACACGCCAGCCGGCTCAAGAAGACACCGGAAGGAGTCCTGAAGGAATTCCCCGGACAAGCATGAGTCCTTCAGACAAGATGCCTTCAAAGGAGATGACTTTGATCATACCCCCAAGCCTGCAAAATAGATATGAGCGATGGCTAAGAGGCTATCCTAAACCACTTTGTCCAGAGGATCCAAAGACTATGCAGGACTTGTATGAGGAAGAATTTATGTTCAGGGAGTATACCAATGAACTAGAGACAGAGGACTTAAAGGATCAAAACTTTCCTGAACCGTTTAGTAAGCAGATGGTTCAGAGAATGAAACTGTCAGATGGTGGGAGACAATGGATAAATCCTTTCTACTTCCGGAGGGTACTGACATGGGATGACAGGAGCAGGGTTGTCAAGGAAAAACCCCCTAAAAGAAAACTTCCCAGACCACCCCAGTCTCCTTGTTCCACAACATCTTTTTCTGAAGAAATAGAGGAAAAAGAAACTCATACTTTTGATATAGACACTGGAACAAAAGCAAGTCGCAGGATCGGAATCACTAAGTGTCCATCATCTCTGTTGTACTGTTTGGCAATTGTATGTATCCTCGCAATTTTCTATGGTATGGTAGTGATAACCATGAAAGCATTTATGACACACACACCAATACAAGTGAATGAAACCTTACGTGAGAGAACAAAAAGGTCTATATATATATATAATAGGTCCAATTACAAAAGAATGGCCTGTTGTACTAAAGGAGAAAATAAATTGTCACAATCAATGTTGAATAAAATTGTAGGTTGGCATGAGCAGAAAAAGGAAGGGGTATGTAAAATAGACGCTATAATCGTAATTATCAGGGCATCCCCAAAGAATACCTCCATGTGTCTATCACCCAATCCAATCGATAAAGCCACTAGGAGGAAAATACAGGAATTAAAAAGACAAAGAACTCAGAAAAAAAGTCTCCTCTCCAAGACAACTTTTAAAGAGAAGGTAATAGACACACCATCTCTCCCAAATGAGAAGGTAGAACCATTAAACTGGCCAGACCCAAGTAAGGTGCCACATCATTTCCTACTAATGCATGAATTTGGTAAACAACAGTCAGAGGGAAAAGGAGACTGTTGGGTTTGTTCACACATGCATTCAGGGGAGCACATTTATCCAATGCTAGCAAAACCTATGCGCCTTCCCTCCCTTATCAACCTAACAGATCTAGAGACAGTACAAATCACAACAACTAACAAACCATTCTTGATACAAGGGTATTCTGAGCCTCCAAACTTTTGTTTTTTAAATGGTCATTATTCTAGGGATGTTAAATATTTTGCTAATGCTAGATTCTGTGCAGACACAGATGTTAACTTCACACTGTTGGACATAGAAAGCTATATTACAAATCAAACAGTGGACATAAAAGGGCTCAATACAGTCGCCATGGCCGATGCTGATGAAAGAATAGAGAGAATGTTTCAGTACAATCTTACAGAATGTCCAGCTTATAAGCCCCAGGTCAATCAAGACCCATTAACCTCTTGGTTGAAGCGAGTAAACAAAACGGACATTAGGTATGGAAGTACTGACCCTATTAACATAGTTCAATGGATGTGTCTAATGGGGCTAAGAAGTGGGCAAAATACCTTCAGTGATGTTCCAGCACCTCGTCTACCAAAGGGCTGGGTAGTGTGTTGTGGATTATGGTGCCATACTACAATCCCTTTTCCTAAAGATCCTAGCTCAACAGGTTGGTGCACTCTGGTCCAACTCTTCCCATACATGAGTGCACAATCAGGAAAAGAAGTACAGATGGGACCAGCCCATGGGGTGCTCATTTTCCATAACACACACAGGAAAAAGAGGGCACTGACGAGCACATGGGAGAAATTTTACATGAGCATCTTAGGCCCGACAGGAACTGCAATGGCACTAGTAAGATTAGATGCCTTCCAGGAATTGGTCGAGGGATGGGTTAATATCACCACAAAAGACCTGGGGATGATAAATGAAGAAATGAGAAAAATAAGGATGGAACAGGAAGTGATTAGGCAGAGACAGGAGAGACTGATGATGGCAGTCACTGGACTATGTGATCAAACAGAAAACAAACAAATCTGTTGCATTTATTTCTCCAACTTCACCAAAGACACAAAGGACATTGAGGTACCAGATTACTATGATATAATCAACAGTCATCAAGAGGAGAGGGAGAGATTACAAGGGGCATTACATAATATGCCAGGGTCATGGAACCCTTTTGACTCATTAGGAGATTGGGCAGGAGGTATCTTTTCCGGAATTTTCAACTTCTTCAAAAAGGCAGGCATTGTTATTTTGATGACTTTGGTATTCCTACTCCTTATATATTGTCTTATAAAGTTCACAATATGGGGAATAGGAAAGACCTCTCAATTGATAAAGCGTAAGAAACCACCAGATGATTCAGGTGAATATGTCACCCTTAAAAAGGGAACTGGTGTGTGGTATAAGGAATGATCATATGGAATGGGAATTCCATATGATCAAAGAGGGGATTGTAAGAAAATCATGTCTGTATCCACACATACATGTATATATATATTCAGCCTTATGTGCTTGTATTAATGTATACAGAGTTCTTCTTTAAAGGAAATATTCTATACTCTTATAACACCATATCTAGTAACACAAGCTAACAGGAAATAGCTGTCTGAAGCTCAAAACCGCATGGCTAGAAAGAGATATGCAAGCTTTGCAAAAGAATGCCACATTTGTGATGAAGGTACCTGGAAAGAGAATTGCTGAATGCATGACATCATAGCTGCAGAAACATATATATACGCATATATACCTTTGTAAGCATATATCTAACATGTGCATTAGACATATATTTTACACTTACTGCAATATGGGTTTGTATATTGACGTTCACATTGGGTTTAGATAAAGTGAAGGACGTTCTATCAGGTAAATGTTGGTACGAAATAAACCAAGATAATTCCGCGAAATATTTGAACAAAGCGAAGGTCGACAAACATGGTGGTTAGATATCTAAATTCTAAGAATAATAAGTGCGTCACATATGTACCTTGTTTCTAAGAATTACCATGACTTTTTTTACTTTGTTTGAATAAAGATGTCCTTGGAAATTCGCTACCTGATTGGACAAACCGTAGGGCAGATCTATGTTAATTTGCGGTTTGAAGCTATAAATTGTCTACGATGTCTAAATAAAGGAGCAACCATTTTATACCTATCAACGTGTATTGGTCTTCAGTGGTTGTCCGGCCGGTGATTCACCCACAGACAAACCAGGAGCTCCTTTCACTAACGAGTGCTTCCATTATGGAGGCGCACATTAGTACCGGTTGACGGCTCTGTACTCACCGCTTCCTGGTCCTTGGCTGTGCACAGCGTGAGGGCGCTCTATGAACCACATCTCAGTAGACATAACTATATTTTATAAAAGTTAGAATATGGCAATACAAGGAAGAAATGTTTTCAAAAGTTTTTTTCCCTGTATTAAAATGCTGTAAAACTGTCAGAATTGCGTTTTTTTTTTTTATTCCACCCTATTTGGATTTTTTTTTTCCTGCTCCCCACTACATAGTATGCCATTAGAAAGTTCAACTTATGTCGCAAAATACAAGCCCTCATATGGATATGTGAACAGAAAAATAAAAAAGTTATGGCTCCGGGAAGGCAGGGAGCATAAAATCTTTGTGTCAGTAAAGGGTTAAGGACACTGGGTGAGTGTATGCTTTGGGCGGAGTTAGAGCCGTGGCCTGGTATGACAACAGCTCCTATATTCTGTCACCAGCCAGTATAGAAGGCGCCGACACTGTGACCTGTGGGCACAGGCTCCTATATTCTGTCAGTATATTCAGTCAGTACACTGTGACCTGTGGGCACAGGCTGGCTATAGAAGGCTCCTATATTCAGTCAGTACACTGTGACCTGTGGGCACAGGCTGGCTATAGAAGGCTCCTATATTCTGTCAGTACAATGACTTGTGGGCACAGGCTCCCTATAGAAGGCTCCTATATTCTGTCAGTACAATGACTTGTGGGCGCAGGCTCCCTATAGAAGGCTCCTATGTTCTGTCAGTACACTGTGACCTGTGGGCACAGGCTGGCTATAGAAGGCTCCTATATTCAGTCAGTACACTGTGACCTGTGGGCACAGGCTGGCTATAGAAGGCTCCTATATTCTGTCAGTACAATGACTTGTGGGCACAGGCTCCCTATAGAAGGCTCCTATATTCTGTCAGTATATTCAGTCAGTACACTGTGACCTGTGGGCACAGGCTCCTATATTCTGTCAGTATATTCAGTCAGTACACTGTGACCTGTGGGCACAGGCTGGCTATAGAAGGCTCCTATGTTCTGCAGGCTGGCTATAGAAGGCTCCTATGTTCTGTCAGTACACTGTGACCTGTGGGCACAGGCTGGCTATAGAAGGCTCCTATATTCAGTCAGTACACTGTGACCTGTGGGCACAGGCTGGCTATAGAAGGCTCCTATGTTCTGTCAGTACAATGACTTGTGGGCACAGGCTCCCTATAGAAGGCTCCTATATTCTGTCAGTACACTGTGACTTGTGGGCACAGGCTGGCTATAGAAGGCTCCTATATTCTGTCAGTACACTGTGACTTGTGGGCACAGGCTGGCTATAGAAGGCTCCTATGTTCTGTCAGTACACTGTGACCTGTGGGCACAGGCTGGCTATAGAAGGCTCCTATATTCTGTCAGTACAATGTCTTGTGGGCACAGGCTCCTATGTTCTGTCAGTACAATGACTTGTGGGCACAGGCTCCTATGTTCTGTCAGTATATTCTGTCAGTACACTGTGACCTGTGGACACAGGCTCCCTATAAAAAGCTCCTCTATTTGCTTCTCGGCGGCCACAGTCTCCCACACTCCGCCATTCCCCAATATAAAATGCCTTTCGCCTCAGTATTCATCACAACCCGCTGGTTCCCACAGCGCACGTGACCACTGCAGGCTCTAACCGGTCATGTGACATGATAGCCCCGCCCTACTGGAGTCGTCACTGACAGCGGTACACGTGACCGGAAATTTGTTATTTTCTCCCTGGAGTCCGCGGAGCGTCTGTGGTCTGTGTGGCCCCTCAGGTAGAGGACATGGGGCCCCGCTCTGCCTCCTTATTGTCAGTGGTCCGCCATATGTGATGTTTTATTGTTATATCTCCTAGATAAATGTAAGGTATTAGGGTGTTCCGGGTGTGGGGCGGTTGTGGGGTGTCGCTGACTGTTTGGGGGTGTCTGTGTGTGTGTTTGGTGTTGGGGGGGAGGGGTTGCTGCGCGTATTTTCTGTTGGGAGGCGGGGTGCCCCTGGGTGTGGAGGTTGCTGTGGGGTGTCGCTGACTTTTAGGGTTCAGAGCCCCCATCTTAAGTGTCCTCTTTGCTCCCGCAGGACATGTGACTGGATTGTGTCGGAGATCTGACATGTATACGCCGCAGGCCACACTCCCTGACCACAGAGATGTCAAGCAGGTATGGATGTCACCTGTTCTGGGGTCACTCTGCTCTAGTGTACCATTCATGTCACAGCCACCAGACAAGGGGTTCTCCAACCCCTATAATGCCCCCAAAATGCCCAGGCCCCTCATACAGGTTATACTTAACCCACTCCCTTTCACCCTGGTCGATTCTATCTCTGTATGAGAGATCCTGGCATTTGGGGGGCATTGTAGGGGTCAGATAACCCCTTTAACTGCATCGGGTAGTAACGTCTCTGCCGCCCCATGCCATGTGTGTATTTGGGGAAGTAATCCCGAGGCTTATAAATTCAGGACATGACTCTGATTATTGCCGGAGTCCTTCCTGTCACAGGCTGCAGGGTTCCTCCATTATCTTTAGACAACATTTTATAGTGTTAAGCCGAATTGATTGTTGTCACGGTGCATGTGGGCTGTCATGTGGACACTTTATTTTTTGGGGGATACAGAGCTGTTGCTGTTGGAAGAGAATAGGCAAAGCTTGGCATTGCTGGGCAGCTCACAGTCGGTCCTGTTACACTGGCTGATCAGGTAGTGTGGGTGCCAATGGCTGGTGACACATCTATTGGTGCTTGTTTACATTGGCCTGATTATGCTGGCCGATCCAAACTGAATGTGGGAGGAATGATCGCTACCGCAGGCGTTCCTTCCCCATTCAGTTCTGTTGATTATTGATAGATTACGCAGTGAGACTCGCTGCTGATAATCGGACATCTTTCATTCTGAAATGATCGTTCGCTAGATTGTCGGCTGATCAGCTGCTCTGTCGAACAAGCCAATTATCAAGAACGAGCGTTCTAAGGCCAGACATCCGAGCGAGTTCAATGCGATAAACTCCCAGCCAGATCTGGCCCCTGCTCCTCTAACAGGATCGCACAGCATTATACCTATGCTCTGTAAGGCCTCATGCACACGACCGTTGTGTGCATCCGTGGCCGTTGTGCCGTTTTCCGTTTTTTTTCACGGACCCATTGACTTTCAATGGGTCCGTGGAAAAATCGGAAAATGCACCGTTTGGCAGCCGCATCCGTGAGCCGTGTTTCCTGGCCGTGAAAAAAATATGACCTGTCCTATTTTTTTCACGGCCAACGGTTCACGGGCCCATTCAAGTCAATGGGTCCGTGAAAGAACACGGATGCACACAAGATTGGCATCCGTGTCCGTGATCCGTGGCCGTAGGTTTTAGTTTCATACAGACGGATCCGAAGATCCGTCTGCATAAAAGCTTTTTCTGATCTAAGTTTTCACTTCGTGAAAACTCATTTCCGACAGTATATTCTAACACAGAAGCGTTCCCATGGTGATGGGGACGCTTCTAGTTAGAATACACTGCAAACTTTGTACAAGACTGCCCCCTGCTGCCTGGCAGCACCCGATCTCTTACAGGGGGATATGATAGTACAATTAACCCCATCATATCCCCCTGTAAGAGATCAGGGCTGCCAGGCAGCAGGGGGCAGACCCCCCCCCCCTCCCCAGTTTGAATATCATTGTGCGGCCCCCCCCCTCCCCTGTTGTTAACTCGTTGGTGGCCAGTGTGCGCACCCCCCTCCCTCCCTCCCTCTATTGTTTTAATACATTGGGGCCAGTGTGCGCGCCCCCCCCCCCCCAACCCCCCCTCCCTCCCTCTATTGTTTTAATACATTGGGGCCAGTGTGCGCACCCCCCCAACCCCCCCCCCCCTCCCTCCCTCTATTGTAATCATCATCGGTGGCAGCGGAGTAGAAGATTTTCATACTTACCTGCTTCTTGCTGCTGCGATGTCTGCGTCCGGCCGGGAGCTCCTCCTACTGGTAAGTGACAGGTCTGTGCGGCGCATTGCTGTCACTTACCAGTAGGAGGAGCTCCCGGCCGGACGCAGACATCGCAGCAGCAAGAAGCAGGTAAGTATGAAAATCTTCTACTCCGCTGCCACCGATGATGATTACAATAGAGGGAGGGAGGGGGGGGGGGGTTGTGGGGGTGCGCACACTGGCCCCAATGTATTAAAACAATAGAGAGAGGGAGGGAGGGGGGGTTGGGGGGGCGCGCGCACACTGGCCCCAATGTATTAAAACAATAGAGAGAGGGAGGGAGGGGGGTTGGGGGGGCGCGCGCACACTGGCCCCAATGTATTAAAATAATAGAGGGGGGGTTGGGGGGCGCGCGCACACTGGCCCCAATGTATTAAAACAATAGAGGGAGGGAGGGGGGTGCGCACACTGGCCACCAACGAGTTAACAACAGGGGAGGGGGGGCCCACTGGCCACCAATGAGTTAAAAACAGGGGGGGGGGGTCTGCCCCCTGCTGCCTGGCAGCACCTGCCAGGCAGCAGGGGGCAGTCATGTACACAGTTTTTTTGTATATTCTAACCTGAAGCGTCTCCATCACCATGGGAACGCCTCTGTGTTAGAATATACTGTCGGAAATGAGTTTCACGATGTAGCTCATATCCGACAGTATATTCTAACATAGAGGCGTTCCCATGGTGATGGGGACGCTACAAGTTAAAATATACCATCGGATTGGAGAAAACTCCAATCCGATGGTATAACAGAACTCCAGACTTTACATTGAAAGTCAATGGGGACGGATCCGTTTGAAATGGCACCATATTGTGTCAACATCAAACGGATCCGTCCCCATTGACTTGCATTGTAATTCAGGACGGATCCGTTTGGCTCCGCACGGCCAGGCGGACACCAAAATGACTTTTTTTTCATGTCCGTGGATCCTCCAAAAATCAAGGAAGACCCACGGACGGAAAAACGGTCACGGATCACGGACCCACGGACCCCGTTTTTGCGGGCCGTGAAAAAAAACTGTCGTGTGCATGAGGCCTAACCCTGAGGGTTCTGGAATCTACTGAATTACACTGACATAATGCTGTCAGTTTAATACAATACATTCCAGGACTCAAAGGACCCTTGCAGACGAGCGTGTCCGGAAGCGTTCAGTGAAAACTGCGCGATTTCGCAAACAAAGCCATTCGGTTTTGTTTGCGATCGCGTTCAGTTTTTATTGCGTGGGTGCAATGCGATTTACTGCGTTTTGCACGTGTGTGATAAAAACGGAATGTTTACCAACAACATTTCTTAGCAACCACCCATGAAAATCGCATCCGCACTTGGTTGCAGATGCGATTTTCACACAGCTCCATTCACTTGTATGGGGCCAGCGTTGCGTTAAATTAGCAGAATATAGAACATGCTGCAATTTTCACACAACGCAAAAGTGATGCGTGAAAACCCAACGCTTATGTACACAGACCCTTTGAAATGAATGGGCCCGGATTCCATGCGGACTCGACGCGTTTGCATCACGCATTGCACCCGTGCAGAATCCTCGCTCGTGTGAAAGGGGGCTAAGGGTTACACAGCATCGTAAATCAGAATAATGTGGTGTGATCCTGTCAGGAGCAGAGGCCGGAGGCCAGAACTGGACTTCTCACTGACACACGCTGCGAGTTTATCGCATTGAACTCTCGTGTGTGTCTGGCCTCATACGGACCTTACGTTACGAAGGGCCGGAGCGTCACTGTATGGCTCGTAGGCATTAGCATTATTACGTATCACCTTATTATAGACTAATTCTGATTGTATAGTTTATTCTGTTCTCTTTTCACTTAGTGATTAAGGGGGCGAGCAACAGCCCTTTGCCAGTTTCTGACATAAAAAAAAAAGTTGCAAGACCTTTTATGCCAAAAATGTCTGATAGGTCCTGGTCCCACCTATCCCAAGAACGGGCCCTCAAAGTGAACATAGACAAGTGTGCGGTGTGGGCCGTGAACTAAGATAGGTGCAGGTCCCAGAGGTAGGTCCCACACCTTTATTGCATACCCTTTCCATATGCTATAAATTTCCCAGCCACAACAGGACAGCGGTAACGAGAGATTTAGCGGGATATAAATTTGAGGCCTAGTCTTTAGGCGCTGGGTGACCGGTATGGATTTAGCGACAGAATTAGACTTGGAAATGCACAGTAGCGTGTGTGTGAAGTTATTCTGAATGACCCTATGTGCACCTTGAATATTATATACCCTTTTAGGGATAGATTTCAAATAGCTCTGATATAGCAGGAACCACTAAATTATGAAATTGCTAAATTGGGAATTGTACTTCAACCCAGAACAAAAAATGTGCTTTGACGGACACTAAATAACTTTCCCAGCCACAACAGGACAGCGGTAACGAGAGATTTAGCGGGATATAAATTTGAGGCCTAGTATTTAGGCGCTGGGTGACCGGTATGGATTTAGTGACAGAATTAGACTGGGATATGGCCAAAAAATAACCACACTATTGCTGGTTAAATGCACTTGGTGACAGGCGCAGCTTGCCCCTGATGTAGTATATGGCCAAAAAATGAACAGACTATTGCTGGTTAAATGCACTTGGTGTGATAGCTTGACCAACCACACTACTGAGGGTTAAATGCACTTGGTGACGGGCGCAGCTTGCCCCTGATGTAGTATATGGCCAAAAAATGAACAGACTATTGCTGGTTAAATGCACTTGGTGTCACAGCTTGACGAACCACACTACTGAGGGTTAAATGCACTTGGTGACGGGTGCAGCTTGCCCCTGATGTAGTATATGGCCAAAAAATAAACAGACTATTGCTGGTTAAATGCACTTGGTGTGACAGCTTCACCCTGATGTAGGCTTTAGCCAAAAAACAACCACACCATTGAGGGTTAAATGCACTTGGTCGCAGCTTGGATGCACTTGGTCGCAGCACCGCACAAGACACAAAATGGCCGCCGATCACCCCAGAAAAAAGTGACTGACAAACGGTCTGGGCAGCCTAAAAACAGTGAGTGAGCATTTGAATTTCAGCAGCTCAATGATGCACAGCTGCAGATCGATCGATTAATCAAGTGAAGTCCTTTGGAGGAGTTAATCTGCCTAATCTCGCCCTACTGTCGCAGCCGCAACCTCTCCCTACGCTAATCAGAGCAGAGTGACGGGCGGCGCTATGTGACTCCAGCTTAAATAGAGGCTGGGTCACATGGTGCTCTGGCCAATCACAACCATGCCAATAGTAGGCATGGCTGTGACGGCCTCTTGGGGCAAGTAGTATGACGCTTGTTGATTGGCTGCTTTGCAGCCTTTCAAAAAGCGCCAAGAAAGCGTCACAAAAGCGCCAAGAAAGCGACGAACACCGAACCCGAACTTTTACGAAAATGTCCGGGTTCGGGTCCGTGTCACGGACACCCCAAAATTCGGTACGAACCCGAACTATACAGTTCGAGTTCGCTCATCCCTACTCACTACCTTAAATCTTGCTTCAGAATTAGAGCAATGAAATCACTGTGTGTAGTATTTGTGTTGGAGAACAGGTGAGTGGATTGTCCTAAAATGAGCCTCCTATAACCAAGACTACTTGTATCTTTTTATATGCATAAGTGATAGAGGATCTGGGACCTCTTCTCTGGGGTATTAAACCCTCTGACATTTAGGATACAAATCTGTAATGATGCCATTGACAAGATTAGTCTTGACAAAAAAATATAAAAAGTTTTAATTTTACAATGGCGGTTCATGGCTGCTGCTCACCCATGCGCACAGGCACCGTCTTCCTGTGTGTGAATTAGAGCTATTGTTCATCCTATCTCATTAGGTTAGAGCTACATGGCGACACCTGACGTGGCCAGGATCGTTGAGTAGCAGTGATCCCATAGAAATTAATGGGATCACCGCAGCAGTCGCAAGAAATCCAACACGGCTGGATATCTTGGGACTGTCGCAGCAATGCCATTCATTTCTATGGGATCACCGCTACTCAGCAATCCCGGTCGCGACCAGTGTTACCGTGTAGCCCTAGCCTTAACCTCCTTTTGCTCTGTCAGCTGTTGCAAGGCTGTTCCCTATTGCTCATCAGCTTGGGCTATATAAACTCTGTTGTTTCCTCACTTTCTTGCCTGAACAATTATGTCTCAATAGATCTGCCAGGTCTCTCTAGCTTTCTACAGCTGGCAAAAGAGCTGTAATTTGTTTGGCTGCCTATGTACTTGACCTGTACCTGTTCATCGTACTGGTACTGTGCCACCTGCCCTGACCTTTGGACTGTTCCACGGAGTCACACAAACTCTGACAGCCCTAACCCCTGCCTGTCCAATCCACGTGAGTCAGCAGCCAACCATAACAGGACTACTCCAAGAGGTAGCAGCCTAGTGGTTTCCCTGCAGTGAAGGCCAGATTCCTGTATAGGGTATAAAGAGTGAAAACCAGGGGATCCCTAGGATAATGCCCTCAGGACTAGCCCAAATTCAAACCAGTTACTTGGCACAGTGGATCCACATTCACTTTCCATAACAAAAAAAGACCAGATTTTTGGTCTTTCCAGTTTTGGTCATTTAATGGATACGTGCATATAAATTCAGGCCTAAATGGTATGTGTGAACTCTGCACACTGACCAGTGTGTATAACATTATGCTTGGGTCACACTTTAAACAACTAATATAACATTTGATATCATTTTTATGAAAAAAATTACTCTTTGATGTAAAATTGCATGAGGGTGTCTGTGTGAATAAAGTGTTGAGTGGCATTTTCACAATGTGACAGTGTATACTTTCAGAAACTAAATAGTTTTACCACATTCCTCTCAACCCAAACATCACACAGCATACTACACAATACAAGGGGAATCCTCTTTAAATTCATTGTGTAATATGTCATAGATACATGTGAGGAAATGACATGGGGAAGTCTGAGATTTTCAGAAGAAAAAGCTGACACTATATTCTAAGTAAGCTGCAATTATGTAAATGGACATTTAGTAACATGTAAAATGTCATATACCGTAATAAAAACATAAGGTGGAAAATGTGATAGAGTAACAGCATTTAACATGAAATATGTGATACAATAATAACATGTAACATGTAATATACAGTAATAATGTAGCTGGGAATATGTGATATAGCAATAAAATGTAATATAGTAATACTGTAACATGCAATATTCAAAATTATAATACCATGTAAAGTGCAATATAACAGAGTAATAATATGTAACATGGTATATGTGATGCTGGTTTAAGGCCTCTTTCACACGAGTGTATTTGCAATCCTTATATGGGGCGTATTTTGTGTACAGGAATCTGCTTTAAAGAATAGGGCTATTCACATGGGTGTATCATTTCCATCAGTATTTGAAATACGTAGCAGATGAATTACTGAAGCAATACTGATAACAATCTTGATGGCATATCAACAGGAATCCAGACGCTCGTGTGAAAGAAGATAAAACGCGCAAAATAGATCAATGTCTTGCAAAGGGCATGAAAACAATTGCTATATCTCGAAAACTGAAGAAAGATCATCAATATGTGAATGATTCACTGCACAGGCAAATACGATATGATAAAGGCTTATTACACTACTCAAAAAAGTTAGGGATATTTGGCTTGTGGGTGAAATTTCAGGATGAACCTAAAATGCGCTATAACCTTTACAGGTGAACGTAATGGGACCTTCTCTAAACTTTTGAATGCACATGTCCAACTGTTCAATGTTTCAGTACTTTTTGCACAACTTGCTGTTCTCTAACAAGGAGCTTAATGGCAAAATTCACAACAGGTGTTTGATCCATGAATCGCCAAATAAATTTCCTGATTCAATTAGAACTGGTATTTAAACAGTCCTCCTCATCATGCTGTTCACGTTTTGACATCATGAGACCAAGACGACACCTAACAATTGATCAACAGTACCTCGCCATTGCGAGGTTTCAAGTAGGATGACCTCAGACAGAAGTGGCCACTGAGCTTAGAGTGTCATAGAGTGTGATCAGCAGGTTGCAACTGAGTCTCGGAAAGGCATATAAGTGGATGTCCTTTGGCTACATCCCACACTGATGACCACTGCGGAATCGGAAGATGAATGCGACACAACTCCAGGCACATTTAAGGGAGGTGAGAGGCACCCAAGTGTCACGTCAGACCATTCAAAACCATTGACATGATTTGGAACATGATGTAGTAATATCAAGTATTGTGTAGTATGATATAGTATTAACCCCTTAGTGACCACTAATACGCCTTTTTACTAACATAAACAAAGGGGTTTTTAGCTAGACAGCTTGCTTTAATCAATCATTACATGTACTTAAAATGGTGCACTAAAAACTATAACTTGTTCTGCAAAAAAATAAGACCTCATACAAGTACGTTGTCGAAAAAACTAAAAAGTTATAGCTCTTGGAATGCAATTTAAAAAAGGGGTTAACATGTAACCTGTTATATGTAATAAAGTATTAACATGTAATTTCCCTAGAAGTGCCAAATATATACTACATAACAGCACTCTCCATAGCAGCGGCAAAAAAATACCACAGTGCAACACAAAACACCTCCTCAAAAGTGACAAAAAAAATACCATAGTGCAACACAAATCTCCCCAGCAGTGAAAAAGAAATACCAAAGTGGAGTACAAAATATTTCCCCAGTAGCACCTAATGAATATTACAGAGCAGTATAAAATATCTCCCATGCCATCACCAAATAAACACAAAATACCTCAGTAGCAGCGCCAGATAATGCAGTGCAGCATAAAAGTCAGCCCAGCAGCACCATAAAAAAATATTTCCCCAGCAGCACCAAATGAATACCACAATGCAGCTCACAACTCCTCTCTATCAGTAGCAATGTCAAATAAACACACTCTGCAACCAGCACTCTGCCCTGCCTCTATGCTGGATGTTGAATAAGGCATTGGTGTACATTTTGGCCAAAGCGTAATAAACCACTCACCACGTCAAGGTCACCTTAATGAGTGGTCCCTAACACTAGTTCCTACCTGTGATGGGCCATGACAGCCACACAAAGTCCAGGGAGCGCAGGTACAGCATGCACGCCAGGCACACTCTGCTTTTAACCCCGTCCGGTGCCATTACAGCTTTCATCGGATCCAGGGATGCAAGTACCAACATGCATGCTGAGCCCACTATATACTTCTCCTGGAGCCAAATGGCTACTGGGTGGCTAATGGTGCTATATAAGCAGACTCAGTTTTATACTGACAACAAAATTCATCCCCAGCATACATAATTAGTATTGCCGCATACACAATGACCAAATCTATTAAAACATCCCATAAAAACAATGTCAAAATTGTAATATTTTTGGTCACCTCATCTCCCCCAAATAATTGAATAGAAAATGATGAAAAGGTCATGACATGGAGACACAAAACAATCTTTTTTAGAAGTTTTTTTAAGAGTAAAACATAACAAACATTATATAAATGTGGTATCTCTTAGGGTACTTTCACACTTGCGGCAGGACGGATCCGTAGGCTGTTCACCATGTCGGATCCATTCTGCCGCTATTTTTGCCGTGCCGCCGGACCGCCGCTCCGTCTCCATTGACTATAATGGGGAAGGGGCAGAGCTCCGGCGCAGCACAGCGGTGCGCGGCGGAAGCCGCCGGACTATAAAGTTCTGCATGTCCGACTTTTTAGTCCGGCGGCTTTCGCCATGCACTGCCACGATGCGCCGGAGCTACGCCTCCGTCCCCATTATAGTCAATGGGGACAGAGCGGCGGTCCGGCGAAATAACGGCAGGACGGATCCGACATGGTGAACAGCCTGTCGGATCCGTCCTGCCGCAAGTGTGAAAGTACCCTAAAATTGGACGGACCTGCAAAATAAAATGAAAGTGAACCCCCAATAACGATTTCAGAATTGCGTTGTCTTTTCATACTGATTCTCTATTTTCTAATTTATACAATTCATTTAATGTACCCCAAAATGGTGGTATTAAAAAATACAAATTGCCAATAAGCCCTCATGTGGTTGTTCACGAGAAAATAAAATGCTTTTGAAATGCGGACATCAAGAAACAATAAAAATTGCTGAGTCTGAGGGGTTAATTTAATTTAAAATCTCAATCAGGCTCAGGCAGCCATGACTTTCATGTCAGTACCACCAGTGTGTACTCACCCTTAGAGCTCATGCACACGGCCGTTGCCATTTTTGCAGTCCGCAAATTGTGGATCCGCAAAACACGGATACCGGCTGCGTGCATTCCACATTTTGCAGAATGGAACATCCTGCCCACTACAGAACTATAAAACGGACTAGTGGTTTCCCCGGTAGGACCAATGGTACTCTATAACATATATGCACTGAATGCGCATGCTAATCCCTTTTTTCATGCACTAGAGGGGCAGATACTGCTGGAGATACAAGGACTCCTCTTGGCGAGAGGAGACCTAAACACAGTAAATGAGGTGTCGGAGGACAGAAAGAGAACCAGAACTGACATAAAGGTAGGAGATAAGACGCCTCCCCTTCTTCACACACTCTTGCAAGCCACTGGGCTGATCGACATTTGGCGGTATTTCATCCCTATGGAAAGGAGATTTACACACTTCTCTCACTCTCAACAAGCATGGTCAAGAATCGATTACTTCCTAGGATCTAATCACCTGATGCAGAGAGTTCATGAGGTGGATATAGGGGAGATGGTTATCTTTGACCATGCGCCGGTAATTCTACAGTTAAGGGAAATTGGTCCCAAAGGCCAGGATTATATATAGCGGTTATCTGGATATTTGGCCACAGATGTAGACTGTTTAGGTTGGTGGTGGGAGTATGTGGAAACTAATGGGCAACATAGGGAGATGCCAGCTTTGTTCTGGGGTGCGGCAAAAGCGGTACCAAGAGGACACATCATTTCATACACTTCAGCTCATAAGAAAGAGGCGAGAACTAAGTTTCTAGATGCCACAACCACTCTTAGGAGTCTTTACACTGCCTTCTTCCAGAATCCCACAGAACAAAACAAACTTAGGTGGGTGACAGCTAAACATAATTTTGACCATTATACGGAGAAAGAAAAGAGGATATACGCTGACCACACCTCAGCAGCCTTTTTAAAGTATGACAATAAATCTGGCAAAAGGTAGGAGACCGCAACAACTTATACCCAGACTCAAATCAAGCATGGAAGGGATGACAGATGACCCTAGAGATACACTACAAATATTTATACGTTATTATGAAGCATTATATACACAGGACCCATATGATATGCAGAAAGGGAAAGCCTTTTTAGGTGCCATATGTCTACCGCAGGTAGCAGAGGAAGATCTTGCCATCCTGAACGCCCAAATCACTGAACAGGAAATACAGTCAGCAATTAAATCTTTGCATAATGGGAAGGCATCGGGTCCGTACGGATTCCCGGCTGAGTTATACAAGGGACTTAGCAAAGAAATAACCCCCACCCTAATGTAACTATTTAATTCTGCAGTGTCAAAAGGTAATGCCATCAGGTAAGGTGGCTCACATTAAATTACTGCCCAAGCCAGATAAGGATCTAACCCACCCTGGCTCCTATAGGCCGATTTCCCTGATAAATCAGGACTTGAACATCTTAAATCCAAAATAATGGCCAATAGATTGGCTGACATTCTCCCATACGTACTGTAATGGCAGTGCAAGATTGGGTAGCAAGAAAAGGAATTGAGAAGGGAGGGGGCCAAGCACTCTTGGCGATAGATGCCGAAAAAGCTTTTGACAATGTAAATTGGAAGTGGCTGGGGCTGGTTCTGGACCGTGTGGGGATTAGGGAGGACTTTTGAGTCTTTGTTCAAGTCATATGTACCTCACCGCAGGTAAGAAATTGCCTCCCTGGGTTCCTGTCCGCTCCGATCTAGCTCCAGAAAGGGACAAGGCAGTGGGTGCCCACTGTCACCGCTTTTATTCGATATAGCATTGGAACCATTGGCCCTACATTTATTGAGATTAAAGGTATATGAGAGAATAAAGATAGGAAAAAAGGAAGTAAAAATGACATGCTTTGCTGATGACATGCTGCTATTCCTAAATGATCCGGCCAAGCATGTGCTAACTATGTAACCATGTGTTTGTGCCACTGTTCTCATAGGTTGAACTGTTATGTTCTGCACTCTTTCCTAATAGGGAACCAACCGCCTCTTACTCTTCATCATGAGACGTGACCACCGGCTGCTGCTTTTCTGGTACCATGTACAGCAGGGGATGCGTGATGATTTGCAAACATGCTTTCAACCATTGCTCCTGATATTTTACAGCAGCAGGAACTCGGCAGCATCCTGAAATTAAGCTATACACTTGTAGGCTCCGTCTGTCAGACAAACTTCCCCCTCAGTTTCACTTTCTCTTTCTACATATCAGGGACGTACACAGATCCCATAGGGCCCCATAGCAAAACTTAATATGGGTCCCCCATGCCCCACCAAAGTTTCCCAGTACGCATGCTACAATCACTCTCAGGCAACTCAAAGTGCAACAGAGCAGATTTCTGATGGATTTACACTTTTATTAAAAGGAAGAAGTTGTAATTTAGAAAATTGCAATAAAAATGTTGCCCTCCACCTCACCCATTTTATCTGATTTCTATGTCGGAAAACGTACAGTAGAATAGGTGCTTCATAAATATGGCGCTCATTCTGACCACCACATTTCTCAATGTCTTTACACCAGATAAATAATGAAGTATTGAGGCACTCAGGTTGAGGTTTTGCAATTAAAGGATAGCTTTATTTTACATAATCTGCATACTTCATTACTTGGATAGTGGCTAAACAGCCCTTGATTGGCACAAGAGACATTTTGATTGAGTGCGGTTCCTCACGTCACTACAGTTTACACCAGACAACTGACAAATAATTGATAAATCTGCCTTCCTTCTATTACAAAACTGGCTGCCTGCAGCCATCACGAGGGGGGCTCAGTGCATAGGAACAGTGGCGTAGCTAGAAATGACTGGGCCCCACAGCAAGATTTTGAATGGGGCCCCCCTCCTGTGGCTAGTAAAGATCCTCCTCCTGGATTGGTCCCTTCTGGGTCAGGGCCCCAAAACAGCCGCTTCCCCTGCTTCCCCTATAGATACGCCCCTGCATAGGAATATATACACTTATCCTTTAGGCTACTTTCACACTTGCGTTAGGAGCAGATCCGTCTGGTGTCTGCACAGACGGATCCGCTCCTATAATGCAAACGCTTGCATCCGTTCAGAACGTATCCGTTTGCATAACTGTTTATTTCAGATCTGATTTTTCACTTCGGAAAACTCAGATCCGACAGTATATTCTAAACACAGAATCGTTCCCATGGTGATGGGGACGCTTAAAGTTAGAATATACTGAGAACTGTGTACATGACTGCCCCCTGCTGCCTGGCAGATGCTGCCAGGCAGCAGGGGGCAGACCCCCCCCCTCCTGTATTTAACTTATTGGTGGCCAGTGCGGCCCCCCCTTCCTCCCCAGTATTAATTGTAACCAGTGCGGCCCCCCTCCCTCTATATTCATCGGTGTCCAGTGCAGATTCCCAGTATTAAATATCACCAGTGCGGCCTCCCTCCCTCCCCAGTATTAAATATGACCAGTGCGGCCTCCCCCTCCCTCTATATTTATTGGTGGCCAGTGCGGATTCCAAGTATTATGACCAGTGCGGCCTCCCCTCTCCCCCCCCCCCCCCCCCCCCTAATTAAAATCCCCCTCCCCCCCCCCCCCATCATTGGTGGCAGCGGAGAGTACCGATCGGAGTCCCAGTTTAAATCGCTGGGGCTCCGATCGGTTACCATGGCAGCCAAGACGCTATTGCAGTATTGGCTGCCATGGTTACTTGGCAATAAATACAAGCATTATACTTACCTGAAGAGCTGCGATGTCTGTGTCCGGCCGGGAGCTCCTCCTACTGGTAAGTGAAAGGTCTGTGCGGCGCATTGCCTATAGCACAGACCTGTCACTTACCAGTAGGAGGAGCACCCGGCCGGTCAGACATCGCAGCTCTTCAGGTAAATATAATGCTTGTATTTATTGCTAAGTAACCATGGCAGCCAAGACGGCAATAGCGTCTTGGTTGCCATGGTAACCGATCGGAGCCCCAGCGATTTAAACTGGGACTCCGATCGGTACTCTCCGCTGCCACCAATGATGGGGGGGGGGGGGGATTTTAATTAGGGGTGGGGGGGGAGAGGGGAGGCCGCACTGGTCATAATACTTGGAATCCACACTGGCCACCAATAAATATAGAGGGAGGGGGAGGCCGCACTGGTCATATTTAATACTGGGGAGGGAGGGAGGGGGAGGCCGCACTGGTCATATTTAATACTGGGAATCCGCACTGGCCACCGATGAATATAGAGGGAGGGGGGCCGCACTGGTTACAATTAATACTGGGGAGGGAGGGGGGCCGCACTAGTCATATTTAATACTGGGAATCCGCACTGGCCACCAATGAATATAGAGGGAGGGGGGCCGCACTGGCTACAATTAATACTGGGGAGGGAGGGGGGGGCCGCACTGGCCACCAATAAGTTAATTACAGGAGGAGGGGGGGTCTGCCCCCTGCTGCCTGGCAGCATCTGGCAGTCATGTACACAGTTCTCAGTATATTCTAACTTGAAGCGTCCCCATCACCATGTATATTCTAACATGAAGCGTCCCCATCACCAGTTAGAATATACTGTCGGATCTGAGTTTTACGATGTAACTCAAATGCGATGGTATATTCTAACATAGAGGCGTTCCCATGGTGATGGGGACGCTTCAAGTTAAAATATACCATCGGATCGGAGAAAACTCTGATCTGATGGTATATTAATAGGGACTCCTGACTTTATATTGAAAGTCAATGGGGGACGGATCTGTTTGAAATTGCACCATATTGTGTCAACGTCAAACGGATCCGTCCCCATTGACTTGCATTGTAAGTCTGGACGGATCCGTTTGGCTCCGCACGGCCAGGCGGACACGAAAACGCTGCAAGCTGCGTTCAGGTGTCCGCCTGCTGAGCGGAGCGGAGGCCAAACGGTGCCAAACTGATGCATTCTGAGCGGATCCGCATCCACTCAGAATGCATTGGAGCAGTACGGATCCGTTCGGGGCCGCTTGTGAGAGCCTTCAAACGGAACTCACAAGCGGAGCCCCGAACGCTAGTGTGAAAGTAGCCTTACTGGTATGGAAGCTAATATGCAAAGAGGTATCTCCCAAAGTAGAGAGCCATCTCGCCAGCGCCACCTATTGGAAGTGGTTGCCTATGAGTCAGGCCTCTTTTTTTTCTATTTACTTTCCTTTTTTTGCATTCCGTATACAGACCGTATACGGAACCATTCATTTCAATGGATCCACAAAAAAACGGAAGGTACTCCGTATGCCTTCCATTTCCGTATTTCCATTTTTCCGTTCCGTTCAAAGATAAAACATGTCCTAATATTGTCTGCATAATGGACAAGGATAGTACTGTTCTATAAGGGGCCAGCTGTTCCGCAAAAAACGGAATGCACACAGACGTCATCCATATTTTTTACGGATCCGTTTGTTGTGGGCTGCAAAAAAATGAAAAAGCCATACGGTCATGTGCAAGAGGCCTTAAAGGGGTTCTCCAGGAAGTAAGAAAATACAAATACTTTATTATAAATATATTCCCAAATACGTTTTATTAGGTATAATGACTCGTTTTGTCTGAGGAGCAAGCATGAGGAGAAATAAAATGGCCGCCGCCCTATTAGCAGACACAAAACATGTCCTAATCACACAGGAGGACAAGTTCCTTCACAACACTGAGCTAAAGAGCTGCCGCATCCTCCTCTCTGCTCTACTTGTCAAGGATTATAATCCTGAATACGGCTGATAAGATCTACAGCTGAATCTCTGTGGGAATGGAGTTCACGAGGAGACAGCAGTAAAGAGAGAATGGACAGGACAGATTGTGGTAATGGAGACTACAAACAAGTTCTGCTCAATAACCACACCGCACCCTCCTCTCTGTACTTCATGTCTGCTCATGAACTCCATTCCTACAGAGATTCAGCTGAAGATCTTATCAGGTCTATTCAGGATCATATTTACACAAAAACCATAAAATCCTGCCATTTTCGCACTGGCCACTAAGCCTAATAATAGGCGCCACTTCTTGGTCTGTACAGATCACTTTACTGCAGTTCCCTGCTTATCTATACACAAAGTTGATATCATTACAGGCAGAATTCCATAGCTTGAGGTCACAGAGCATGCCTAGAAAACTCTCCCATAGAAGTCAATAGGGTCCCTCCTGACCATTGTGTCTATAGCCCATGTGGCTGCCATAAAGAAATTTTCTTATTGGCTTTTAAATGCTGTTAAGAACAGCTCAGACAAGATGGCCGCCCCCATAACCAGGTTCAAGAAATGGAATAAAAAAATCAGCAATCTGAAAATAAAAACAGATTAGAAAAAAGGATATGTGATGCTAACTGGCAGATAAAAATTTCCTTCATGACTAAGTTAGTATCGAAGCTGAAATAATCTCTTTGCACTGAGCTCCCCCTAGTGGCAGCTGCATGAAAATGCAGTGATTTCTTGCTGAAAAAAGTAGTAGTTCTGCACAGCCCCTCCCCTAGGCCCCATAGCAGTTGCCTGGTCTGCCTCCATTGACGGTACGCTACTGCAGCAGCTGGGATCATATTACCAGGAAGCCTGATATGAAGTACAGCACATAGGAGGCTGAAATATAGTAATTATATTAGGGACTATATGCATGCTGCGGCAATTTTTTCATACTAGGACACGCCTTTAACTCCACTGAAAGCATAGCTATACACATCCAGTCCTCTTAATGCCCCCGCATATATATTATTCCCACTTTGTGGCAGGATATAGTAGTAATGCTCCCAGGGTTGGATTGGCCATAGACCTTACAAGGAAATTTCCCAGTGGGCCGATGCCCAGGGAGCCACCCAAGCCCTCCTCTCTGCTGCTGGCCGGGTACAAAATGAGCTCTAAGCACTAATTAAAGCTGTCAGAATCAGGTACTCATGTACCAGGGCAGTAAGCTCACGTGCCCTCCTGAATTCAACTGCTGTGGCCCTCATCCCACCTCCTAAGTTCCCTGCTCCATATTTTAATTAGAGACAAATGGAAGAAGAGAACGAAAAATGGCAGCTATTGATGGCCACCACAGAGGGACAGCTTTTGGGGCAGTATATGGTGCTGCACTGTGGTATATAGTTCTGATGGCATGTATTTTTCGCTATTGTATTGCTGACCCCGCCTACTTTTGTTGGGGACACTTTTAGGTTATTTTTCCATGGCCACTTTAGGTTTCCAGTCCTCCCCTGTGTGCCCCCATCACAGTAGTAATGTCCACATGTGCCACCTTCAGAGTAGTAATGCCCACATATGCCTCCTTACCAGTGGTCATGCCCATATATGCCCCTTCACAGTAATTATACCCAGATGTGCCCCTTCACAATAGTAATGCCCACATTGCGCCTCTCACAGTAGTTATGCCCATATGTCCCCTTCACAGTAGTTATGCCCACATTGTGCCCACTTCACATTAGTAATGCTAACATGTGCCCCCTTAACAGTAGTAATGCTCACACATGATCCTTCACAGTAGTTATGCTCATATGTGCCCCTATACATTGGCCAGATATGTGCCCCCTCCACAGTTTTTATGCCCAGATATGTGTCTCATTCACAGCTGCTATGCCGAGATATGACTCCTTACAGTAGTTATGCCCAGATATGCCCCTAACAGTAGTTATGCCTGGATATGTGTCCCCTCACAATAGTTATGCCCGGATATGTGCCCCCTCACAGTAGTTGTTATAAGATATGTGCCCCCTTCACGGTATCGGTACCTAGGACGGGCTGACTATAGAAGATTAATGCAGAAGAAACAAAAACCTGGCCTAGCAAAAGCAGCATCACTACTGCGAACACTGCTACCTTCTAATAAAGCTGATCAGCGGGGGTCCCTGGTGTCGGACCTCCACCGATCAGATACTGAGAACCGATGACCTTTCCAGAGAGTATCGTAGGTCATCAGTATTAAAATCTCCTAAACCTTAAATCTCATGAAATTTTTGATATCCTAATCTGCAGTGTTTGATCATAATTATTTTTATTATAGGGCACTCAACCCCCTTCTTCAGGAGTAATACAATGTAATAAAAGCAATACAATAAAAACATATAGTCTTATGGTGGTACCTTTTATATTCCTGGTTGGGGTGGCATATGGAAAAAATGCAGGAATCTGTTACCGGAGGTGACGTCACGACTGGTTTTGTGCATTTCACCCTGGACCACATTTGCCATATTGTATACGTTTATATCCAATCTAAATTATAGTATTTACTCCTGTGTGGAGAATGTGTAACACCCCAGAGTTGTGTTACTACATGCCTCTACCCTGTTACTGTTTTTTAAGAGCCTTTACCTTATCATCTGATATGATTTTGCTCATGTCTTCACAACTGTACATTTAAAACTATGTTAAATGTAAATTTCCTTGCCATTTTCCATGTTCACCAGCAGGTGGCAGCAATGGATTGGTAAGGAACTAGTTACAGTTTAGTACATCTAGGCTGGAATGGTTCATTCCAGCTTAGCTCCCCCTCTGTGGAGGTGTGGACTGTTCCCACATCCTGCAGCTTGGGAGGGAAAGGAAGTTAGGTTCAGTGTAGCCCACTCCCTGCTAGGGGTAGGGTGTGTGTAGGAGATCCCCTGCATGGGGAAGAAAGCCAGGATCTTGTCTCGGCTGAGACATTGATCATAATACCCATTCTGAGCCCTGCAGCCTCAGCTGGATGACAGGAAAGCAGACAACCTCCAGAGTTTCAGGACGAAAGCATTACCTGAGAATATATCTGTGAGTAAAGTCCAGAGACCTAGGAGAAGCCAATTCTTCTCAGCTAGTCAGTCCCCACAAAGCAGAAGATAGAGAGAAGCGCAGAAGATAAATTCCTGCCACAGTTACAGAGCTACTAAGCAGACATTTTATCCTGCAAGCTCCAGATTTATAGTGCAGAAGATTTATTCCTGCCAACCATTGCCAAAACCTGCTGGGACCAAAGACCAAAGCTGTATTCTGCTTGGATACCAGTTATCTTCAGTAAAGAAAAGTTTGAACTTCATCTAAAGGTCTGGACATCAATTTCTGCTGCAAAGTTCCTCTATTACTCCTACGATCACTACACAATTTATTGCAAGTGAGCCAGTAGTCCAGCCGTACCCAGGTAGGAGACACCGTTGACACCACTACCACTATCCTACAGAGACATTATAGGCCATTACACCACACACCATATTAGGCTGGGCTAAGCGGTGTGAGCACTAAATGAGGATACATCACTTCCGGTCCAGCCCATAACTTCCGGTCTGATGCGCTCCACCGTGGAACGCACATCGGCAGGTGACCAGGAAAACATGGGGAGGAGCCTGGTGTGCGTTCCAGAATGGAACGCAATAAATGAACGATATACATGTGGGGAGGAGGGTTTAGTATGCTTGTAGGGTGTGGTTCACCTAAGAGAAACATGATTACACAGGGATTATAAAAAAAACACAGAGATTACAAAAACACAGAGATTATAAAATAACCCTGATTACACAGAAAAAGGTGAAATATGCAAATAAATGAACTTGTAAATATGGTGGCACATAATGAATAAATTAAATACATGAATTAGTTAAATTAGATAGTTTGAAGGTGTGCTTATGTGTAAATATATATAAAAAAAAGAAGTATATATGTATGTATGTGTGTATGTATGTGTGTATGTTCCGCGAAAAAACTCAAAAACGCAACCATCCATTTCAACGAAACTTGGTATACACATCCCTTGCTACCTGGAAAGAAATCTTGCGGGGGTCTCAGCTCTATAGGACGTACTGTTCCCGAGATATTCCCCAAAAATTACCTGCATTAGCGAATACAAGCTTACCAGTCTTTCACTTAAATCCTAACTGCCATACACACGGTCACATGTCCCTTATCAGCCATTAGAAGCTCGCAGGTCCTACTCCAGGTTGCCATAACAACTGATCACAGGTTTTAGCAGTTCGCAGGTCCTGAAATATTCAGTCATATGACGTATGATGGCACAACTACACTGCTACATGCATGGGGGCAGGGGCCACTATTAAACGGACAGGCGCTGTGGAGTTCACTGTTAAAGGGGGCGGGCACTGTGGAGTTCACTGTTAAAGGGGCGGACACTGTAGAGTTCACTGTTAAAGGGGCGGACACTGTAGAGTTCACTGTTTAAGGGGCGGCCACTGTGAAAGTCACTGTTAAAAGGGCAGTCACTGTTAAAGGGGCGGCCACTGTGAAAGTCACTGTTAAAGGGGTAGTCACTGTTAAAAGGGCAGCCACCGTGAAAGTCACTGTTAAAGGGGCAGTCACCGTTAAAGGGGCGCCACTGTGAAAGTCACTGTTAAAGGGGCGGTCACCATTAAAGGGGCGGCCACTATAAAAGTCACTGTTAAAGGGGCGGTCACCATTAAAGGGGCGGCCACTATAAAAGTCACTGTTAAAGGGGCGGTCACCGTTAAAGGGGCGGCCACTGTGAAATTTACTGTTAAAGGGGCTGTCACCGTTAAAGGGGCGGCCATTGTGAAAGTCACTGTTAAAAGGGCAGCCACCATGAAAGTCACTGTTAAAGGGGCAGTCACCGTTAAAGGGGCGGCCACTGTGAAAGTCACTGTTAAAGGGGCGGTCATTGTGAAAGTCACTGAAAAAGGGCGGTCACCGTTAAAGGTGCGGCCACTGTAAAAGTCACTGTTGAATGGGCGGTCACCGTTACCCCCTTAACGCAAAACGCCGTGCATTGCCAGAATGCATTCTGAAGTACATGCACGGCGGGCTGATCGGGTGGGTGCAGAAGCTGCGCCCGGCCAATCACTGCAGGGGTCTGGCAGTCCCTGGTAGCTGGGCCCCTGATGTATCCGCTGACATCGCTGTCTACAGCGATGCCGGCGGATTAACCCCCTCTATGCTGCGGTCAGTGCTGACCACGACATAGAAGTGGTTTGCGGCGGGTGAAGTAGCGCATCGGCTCCCCGTGCTGCTGTGGCGGGGACCCGATGTGTGACAAGTAAGCCCGATGCCATTCAGAGGCTGCCCAATGCCTTGCATGGCATCAGGACCTGCCTTCTGCGGGTGCCCAGGAGATCTAGTCTCAGGCTGGGTTTCCTAGGCAACCTGCTAGTGTATGACTCAGTGTCTGTCACAACTGAGAGTGAGGGAAACTCTCAGCCGTACGATGTAAGAGGATGGATGGTAGCTGCTAGGTCAGGACCACAGGATCAGGGAGCAGATCACCTCCTATCGCATCCCTAATTCTGACCCTGACTCCTAACCGCATGAGCCAACCCAGATGGTAGGAGGGCTCATACACCGTAACCTCGGGTCCCTACTAGCCCTCAGGGATCCCTGGACTAGGAGCAGGGTAAGACGACCTGTTCCTCCTAGAAACGGACAAACAGGAGTCTCACTGGCCAAGCTGCAAGGAAGGGGGAACATATACAGACATATGGATATGGCAGGTGAACTACACCAGTTCCAAACCTACCTGCCACAGCCTTGCTGACTGGAACCCATGCACCAGTACTGCTGTCCACACAAACACCAAGGAACAGCACACCACAAAACACACAGGTAACCAGGACATCCATAGCTGCAATAAACATAGAAAGGATAACAACATCAACATAACATCACGCATAACACTTTTATGACCACAAGGGTGGCCCTCACTGGACAGATGGTAAATGAACCAGGAGAATGACTCCATCATAAACATGGCAGGAGTACCCCTCAGACTTCTGGCTTCCAGCAGGAGCTAAAAAGCCCAAGCCACACACCAGGAAAGGAGTTAACCCTTTCATCACCAGAGAAGGTAAGTGTCACTTAAAGGAGAAGTGTACACAGAAAAAACTCCCTAACACCAAACATAGAAAGTGAACACTAAAACTCACACGTTGCCAGAGGCAACCCCATGCCGTGACAGCGAGCAGCCTAGCCACCAGCTCCAGCTGCTACACTGCCAACAACCATATGTTGCCAGCGGCAACCACACGTGAGGCAACAAACCCAGAGCCCTCGTCTGTGGTTGACAACAAAGAACAAACCGCTGACAACTGCATGCGACCAAAGAGTCACGACCATTACCATGGTCATGACAGTGTCATACACTAACAGGCAATGCATTACAATACAGATGTATTGTAATGCATTGCAGAGGGGATCAGACCCCCAAAAGTTGAAGTCCCAGAGTGGGACAGAAATAAAGTTTGAAAAAACAGTAAAAAAAGGTTTTCAATAAAAATAAATTAAGTTTCAAGTTAAAAAAAGATAAAAACGTCCCTTTCCGCTGATTTTATAATAAAAAAAACACACATATTAGGTATTGCCACGTCCATAATGACTGGCTCTATAAATATATCACCTGATCCACCCTGTCCGATAGACACCATAGAAAAAATATAGAAACTGTGTCCAAAAATTTTTGGTCATTTTTTGTCACCTTACATCACTAAAAGTGCACATACGTGTCGGGCCCATCTACCAGGTGCAACACCAAGCGATCAAAAAGGTGTATGCCCCCAAAAATAGTACCAATCTAACCAACACCTCATCCCGCAAAAAATGTGCCCCTACATAGGACAATCGGCCAAAAAAATTAAAAAACTATGGCTCTCAGACACTATAACATGAAAAAAAAAAATTGTTTTAAAAATGCTTTTATTCTGTTAAATGTAGAAAAAATATAAAAAGTATACATATTATGTATCGCCATGTCCATAACAACCTGCTCTATGAAAATATCACATGATTTAACCCCTCAGGTGAACACCGTAAAAAAAATATAAAAAAAAGCCATCAGAAAGCCATTTGGTAAACTTTCAAAAAAGTGTAATAGCAAGCGATCAAAAAGTCATATGCACGCCAAAATTTTACCAAACAGTCATCTCATCCTGCAAAACTGATACCCTACCTAAGACAATCGCACAAAAAATATACAAAAACTATGGCTCTCATACTATGGAGACACTAAAACATAATATTTTTGTTTGTTTCAAAAAAGATATTATTGTGTAAAAAGGAAAATAGAAAAATATACATATTAAGTATTGCCTCCTCCGTAACGACCTGCTCTATAAAAATATCACATGACCTATGAACACCATAAAAAAAAAGAGTGTCAAAAAAGCTATTTTTTGTCTCCTTACATCACAAAAAGTGTAATACCAAGCGACCAAAAAGTCATAGGCACCCCAAAATTGTATCAATCAAACTGTCATCTCATCCCACAAAAAATTAACCCCTATCTAAGGCAATTGCCCAAAAAATAAAAAAAAATATGGCTCTCAGAATATGGAGACACTAAAACATGATTTTTTTGGTTTCAAAAATGCTGTTATTGTTTAAAACTTAAATAAATAAAAAAGTATACATATTAGGTATTGCCACGTCCATAATGACCTGCTCTATAATAATATCACATGACCTAACACCTCAGGTGAACACCATGAAAAAAATAAAATACAAATGGTATCAAAAAGCCATTATGTCACTTTACATCACAAAAAGTTAATAGCAAGCGATCAAACAGTCATACGCACCCCAAAATAGTATCAATCAAACCATCATCTCATACTGAAAAAAATGAGCACCTACATAATACAGTCGCCCAAAAAATAAAAAAAAACTATGGCTTTCAGAATCTAGAGACACAAAAAAAAATTTTTTTTCAAAAATGCTTTTTTATGTAAAACTTAAACAAACAACCCAAAAAAGTTGTCATATTTGCTATTGTCGCGTCTGTAACAACCTGCTCTATAAAAATAGATCATGATCTAACCTGTCAGATGAAGGTTGTAAATAACAAAAAATAAAAACAGTGCCAAAGCAGCTATTTTTTTTGTTACCTTGCCTCACAAAGTGTAATATAGGGCAACCAAAAATCATCTGTACCCTAAAATAGTACCAACAAAACTGCCACCTTATCTCGCAGTTTCCAAAATGGGGTAACTTTTTTGAAGTTTCTACTCTAGGGGTGCATCGGGGTGTCTTCAAATGTGACATGGCAAGTTAAAATTATCCCAGTGAAATCTGCCCTCCAAAAACAATATGGCGTTCCTTTCCTTCTGCGCCCTTCCATGTGCCTGTACAGCAGTTTACGACCATATATGGGGTGTTTCTGTAAACTACAGAATAAGGGCAATTAATATTGAGTTTAGTTTGGCTGTTATTCCTGGCTTTTGTTAGCGGAACAAAATTATTAAAATGGAAAATCTGTCAAAAAAGTTAAATTCTGAAATTTCTTATCCATTTTCAATTAATTCTTGTGGAACACCTAAAGGGTTAACAAAGGTTGTAAAATCAGTTTTGAATACCTTGAGGGGTGTAGTTTCTAAAATGGGGTCATTTTTTTGAGTTTCTACTCTAGGGGTGCATCAGGGGGGCTTCAATTGGGAAATGGTGTAAAAAAACCAGTCCATCAAAATCTGCCTTTCAAAAACCATATGGCGTTCCTTTCTTTCTGCGCCCTGCTGTGTGGCCATACAGCAGTTTACGACCACATATGGGCTGTTTCTGTAAACTACAGAATCAGGGCAATAAATATTAATTTTGTTTAGCTGTTAACCCTGGCTTTGTTAGCGGAAAAATAATTATTAAAATGGAAAATCTGCCCCAAAAGTGAAATTCTGAAATTTCATCTCCATTTTCCATAAATTTTTGTGGAACACCTAAAGGGTTAACAAAGTTTGTAAAATCAGTTTTGAATACCTTGAGGGGTGTAGTTTTTAAAATGGGGTCAATTTTAGGTGGTTTCTATTATGTAAGCCTCACAAAGTGACTTCAGACCTGAACTGGTCCTTAAAAAGTGGGTTTTGGAAATTTTCAAGATTTGCTTCTAAATTTCTAAGCCTTCTAACGTCCCCAAAAAATCTAATGGCATTTACAAAATGATCCAAACATGAAGTAGACATAAGGGAAATGTAAAGTAATAACTATTATATGAGGTATCACTATCTGTTTTAAAAGCAGAGAAATTGGAATTTGCAAAGTTGCGAATTTTTCAATTTTTTGGGTAAATTTGGTATTTTTTTATAAATAAAAATGAAATATTTTGATTCAAATTTACCACTGTCATGAAGTACAATTTGTGACGAGAAAACAGTCTCAGAGTGGCTTGGATAAGTAAAGGCGTTTTAAAGTTATCACCACATAAAGTGACACATGTCAGATTTGCAAAATTCAGTCTGGTCCTTAAAGTGAAAAATGACCCGGTCCTTAAGGGGTTAAAGAGGCTGTCACTGTGAAAGTCACTGTTAAAGGGGCGGTCACCGTTAAAGGGGCGGAAGTCGCGAGAACTTGAGCTCATTCTCCCTGGCTAAGAGCAGGGCGCTCTGATTGGAGGCGCTCACAGCCAGGGAGAAGATAACCACTCCCAGGAAAAATACAACTCTCCGCCTAGTATAACCAAGTCGCCTCATTATACTATAAGGCGCCAAAATATACCGGGCCAACAGTGGACGAACAGGAGATTCTTTAGAAAAAAGTGCCATGGCATCAGTGGGGGCCGGCCCTATAAGGTAGAATAATAATTAGACTAGAGCTAGCCTGATGAAAGGTCCTCTTTAAAGTTTGGGTAGTACGTCCCACATACAGAAGTTTGCAGTAACATTGTAATACGTAAATGACATTGGTAGTACCGCAGGTCATTCTATGTCTGATGTTTATAGTTTCATTATTGTGTGGGACTAGAATTTCTTTCCTGTTGTGTGCGATGATGGTGCACCATTTGCATCTGTTTGTTTCATACTTGAAGGCCCCCGTGTTTTCTTGTTTGTTTTGTTTAGTCTTCTGGCAGTGTTGAGTTTCGGACATGAGGGGGCTAATAGATCTTTTTGTGTTTTGGCTCTACGGAAAATGACCCTAGGGGCACGAGGGATGATTTTACCTAGGATGGGATTTTTTAACAGGACAGTCTAATTCTTAGCTAGGATGTTTTTGATCTTGGTATGTTGGAGATTGAACCTAGTGATCAAATTGAGTTGGTGAGTTTCTTTTTGTAGTTTATCCTCAACCACTACTCTTTTGGGGTCTTTGCGAGGTAGTAAACTCTCTTTTTTGGAGACTTGGGAGATTCTTTTCAAAGATTGTTCTAAGAGTCTTTTAGGGTATCCATTACCTTAAAGGTTCTAGTCTAAATTTTCTTGCAATATATTGAGGGTAGCACCTCTTTTAGACTGAACACGCCCATCTACCTGGGACTTCTGAGCAGAGTACGTTTGTAGCTGGTTCCTACACTGCCATAAATATTGTAGGCTTAAGTAAGTCCAAAGTGAGGCAGTATATTTAGTGATAGGGACCCATCTGCGGAAGCCACCTTGACGCCTGGTAGATGGGCCCGACACGTATGTGCGCTAAGAGCTTCCATTACTCATTTATTGTCGGTATTGTACCACTTTTATCTAGAATGACCCCCATTTCTTAGCTCTATTGTTTGTATATATAACGGTGTGCAGCCATTTAGTTTTTTATAATCTAAATAGCTGTTAGCATCGACACTTTTAAAATGTGTTTTAGTGGAAACCTTTTTGTTGTGGACTGTGAGGTGCAGATCTAAGAATACTATTTTGGTTTAGTTGTGTTCAAGGCTGAAAGATAGATTCCAATTGTTGGAATTGAGTGATTTGATGAATTCATTGAGTTCACATATCTCTCCCTGCCATACGAAAATAATATCGTCAATGTAGCGACAGTAGAATTTGACTTTGGGATGTGATAAGACACCAAATTTTAAGTCGAAAACCCCCATAACCCCCATGAACCTGGATGGCGGCTGCACGTCCTCTTCTTGAATTCAATTGTATCTCTTTCTCAGGACAGTGAAACTGTTGAATACTGCAGTGGGCATATGCACAGTGCCCACACCAAGATTACATTGTTATTGTACCTCTAGGTAACTTCCCTATGGGGTGTAGTTCCAAATAGGGTCACTTCTTAGGTGGATCTTCCGGTTCCGCTCACAGTCCCCAGGTGGACTAAATGAACAATTAACATTCTCCAGTTTCCTATGAAACACTCGGTCATCTTGTCAGTACCATGCTTCCTCCCTTAGGACGAAACTGGATATCGACACTTGAAGTGTCATTTTCGGCATCATCAGGACCTTCTAATGATTAAGGCCTTATTCTTATTTCTCAATTATCTATTACACATAGTACCAACTAGCTCCCTAGTCAATATATCTAGAAAACTTTTCTTGCTTTAACCCACGGGGTGCCAAACCAACACCCATGGGGGACAAGACGCCTCCTTTTCAGGATATCACTATCCAGTGATGATTAACAAGCCCAGTACCTGATATCCATGAATATACGTGCGTTAATATGTATGGGCTTTCCTACCTTATTGGGCAGTATAGGTGTACCGGTATACCCTCACCTCCTAAGACCCTTTTGTGGAGGAATGATCCTTATTACTTGAATTATTTAAAATACACGTATTGATCACTGGTATTATCATACCACCAGCATATTCCATATACCCTATGGCACCTTTGTCCAATGAGAAATTTAGGCAAAGTCCTTAAGGTTAGCAACATTAATATACTCCCTGAGACTCACTATATCCATCTAGGGGTTAACCCTGTCCATACCCCCTCCAGAGGCCTCTCCCCCATTATTAAAAATGATCCCACTTACTCTATCTAGCTTTGTTTCGATTAGGAGCTAGTAGCCAGCCCTAAAACACAGTGGAACGCATAACCACGCCCACGGGAGGCCGCAGTGGAACGCAAACACACGTGCGATCCAGGCGCCGCGCCCCCATGATGACGTGGATGGCCCTGATTGGCCGCACTGCGGTGGAACGCACAGCCATCTTTAAACCTTGGCGTGCGTTCCACAGCGATGCTCCCGGTCACAGGTCTAAGAGGTGAGATCGCCAGCGATTTTATTGTTAATGGGAATCGGGAAAGAGGTTTAAAAGGAAGAGGGGGGAGACTGTAAGTGGAGACTGTATCTTCTACATACTTATGCACCTACATGGAGTTATATACATTTATAGTTAATTGGCCTCTGCAGCTATGATGGTGGGGGGCTGGGCACTGGCCAGATCATATGATGCCCCAACCTCCATCATGATTGGAGGCTCACTAATTGATACCGCCCTACTTGGAGGCTTAAATAGACTAGGGAGGAGCACACACATTGGAGCCAATAACTTTTTAGTGCCCCCTGGAGCACCCCAGTCCGCTGGCCGCTGCTGAGGATCCACACAGCATAAGATAAGTACTGATCTAATTTAAATCACCGTTTTTGTCAGCACTGGCTGTGATTCACTTCGGTATTGTTCTAAGCAAATTATCGTTTTTGTCTGAAGTGGATGTCAATGCACCATAAGCATTGTTCTAATCAGAATTATCATTTATATCTGAATTAGTTGTGATCTATCGTAGCACACGATCAGGGTGCAATGTGTGTGGTTGCTATATGCGGTTCTAGGGGTGCTCCAGTTATTATTTAATTATTATGATTTCGGTTTATGTTGGTTAAACCGCGGTGTGTGACCATAAAGCTTTGAGTGTGGCCCACCTGACTTTCTTCGTTGTCTCCTGATGAACCTGTTATCGATAGGGGAAACGCGTTGAGACTAAAAGTCGTTGTGTTTTTTATCTATAGAAATTATTGAGTGTATCTATTCATAGCATTGACCCGGGCATCCATATGGGCCAATCTGTGCGGTAAGGGCCTTTCAAGGACAGATAGTCTAGGCACGGGGACAGAGTGCCTCTACCATCTGGGGGCATCTCTGGGCAGAGAAGAAGACTAGGGTTATCCTAGGGACACACCAGGGACCCTGTATGGTTGCCCAGTACCCATTGTCATTATTAGGACCTCGCTATCTGATCCCTGTTGGCGTCCTACGTTTTTTGTTTGTCTATGTTTTATCCGCATTTAGTCACCAAGTGAGGGACCTTTTTACCTGGTATAAAAATAAAAGTTATGTTTTAGGTAGTTGGCTTCTGTGACACTGATTTTGTATACAACTACCAATTAAGTATTTATACGGCTGCGTAAAATCAGTTCTTAGGTGGTTTCCACTGTTCTGGGACCTTAGGAGCTCCTCAAAAGTGTCATGGCATCTGGATACCAATCCAGAAAAATTCACACTCGAATAGCCGAATTGTGGTCCTTTCCTTCTGAACCCTACAGTGTGCCCAAGCAGTATTGTATGTCCACATATGTATATGGTGTAGTCTTACCTGGGAGAACCTCCTGTGCATAAATTTCTGGAAAATACCTGATGCCCCCAAATACAAATGGCGCCCTTCAGATCCTGACACTTGTCATATGTCCAGCCGAAAGATTAAAGCCACATGTAGCATGTTAGGGCATCCATTAGTATTAAATTGCTCTGCCAGATGTTTTTTTTTTATATAAGTACCACTTATTTTTCCAGCCTTTTGTTGCCCCTGTCCAAACTTTTTTGAGATGTGTTGATGACAAGTTATTGTGAGTTATTGTTTTTTAAAGAAAAGGTAAAATGTCTCACTTTCAACATCTGATATGTGATCTATGTTCTATTGTAAATAAAATATGAATCTATGAGATTTGCAAATTATTGCATTCTGGTTTTATTTACATTTATTTACACTGTGTCCCATATTTTTGGCGTTGTACAAGAGAGGATGCAAAGTGTTCTGCAAAGCTAACCTAAGGTCCGTAAACAACTCTTGGACACCACCCACTGGAAGATCCTTTTGTATGCAGTGAAAGCACATGTAATAGAGAATATATAGGAGTGTGTTGATTATACCACAATCAATATCAGGCAGGAAGTGAAAGAGTAAGCTGATGGCTGCTGCTGGAGTTAAATCCAGTGTATATTCCTGTGATAACTAGTGGATGTGGTTGCTACTATAAAGAATAGTACAACATCTCAGGGATCAGCTAGGATCTGGCACTGCAAACAGTATGCCTGCCGGTCCCATTAAGTATAATGGGGTCTGGCGGAGATCCAGCCTCATTCTGGCAAAAATTCTGAGAATCGGCTGGACACAAACCGCTGAACACTGTGGTTTGTGTCTGGCCGATTCCTGTCATTCTCTGCCGGATCAGGCAGTCAGATCTCCATGCGGCAGAAGTGAAAGTAGCCTAAGCAAACAGTACCGAAAATAAAAGGGACAAATAATGAATCTTTTACCCATTAGATCGGTTAAGGATTCACACTGGGAGTGTTGAGGAAGGGTTGAGACGTATGCATGTATGTCCATGCATGCCTGCAAACACGTGCAGGCATGTATGGTATACATGCATACTTGTACCACCACGTCAGGGGAAGATGTGTGCAGATGTGCCCAGCATCTGCTCACATCTGCCCATGGTGACCCCCAGGGGCTCATTGTGGTCCCTGGGGGAAATATGTGCCCCCTTAGTATGTTGTGCATGTATATATTAATATATATGTATATATATATATGGTGTGTGTGTGTATATATCTATATACATATATGGCCCCACGTCCACATAATCCCCCTTAAGAATGTATGTCTCCCCTCCCCTCTCCACACCTGAAACCAGATGCATCGGTGTGAATGTGCCCCGAGCATTCACACAGATGCAATCTGGTTATTTACATCAGGATGACCGAAATGTCCGGTCATCCTGATGACTACAAAGGACTCAGGTTCAATAGAATCTGAGCCCTTTGTTGTAATTATCCCCAGCACGGCTGGAGATAATTACACATGATGGAAGAAGTGGAGAAACCTCCCCTCCTTCTATTATGCGCATTCCGGCAGCGAAATTAGCATCTCGCTGGCCGGAATGCAGAGCGCCACAGGTGGGAGATCTAAGGCTTCTCCCACCTGTTGGCGCGCGCGCGGCCCCGATGCGCTCGTTCTGGAGACGCTCGGGCCGGCGCGAGTGACGTCATCTCACTGCGCCGGCCCTCGTGTCTCCAACGGTGGCGCGCGTGCGCCACCTTGTGGGCGGTGCGGCAGTGCGGGCCGCCGGACTTAAATAGCCAGCGGTCCCAGCACTAGGCAGAAGAGCCGTGCCGCCCCTGGATGTGAAGGAGCCGACCACCCCTAGACGAACGAGCATATCATAAGTATCATTAACCCCTTGCATCTACCCACCGCTATCCCACCAATGTTAACCCCTTGTAATACTATTATACCCTTGATTCCCACTACCCCTGCTAGTCCCTGCCCTGATACCCTTGATCCCCTTCCCTGATCCTACCACCCAGTATCCCTGTTTTACCCCTTACTCCAGCCCCCTGCTGGAACACCCCTCACGCTAGACATCCCCCTGGTGAACCCCCTATTCTCCTGGTTTACCCTGTAAATCCTGTGCCCCTGATTCCTATTGTTAACCCTTAGTGAATGTGGTCTGCTTAACCCCAGTAAGGCCACCGTAGATTCTCGTCGTATACCCAGGGATAGAAGTAGTCAGGTGGGGTGGGTTGTTATACTTGTATGTGTGTATTGTATAGTTAGTTTATGGGTGGAATTGGGAACTTGTAGCGTAGTTTGAGTATAGTATATGTGTAGTGCTGTGTATTGTTACTGTATTGTGTGCGTAGCTTCAGGTGTTAATAAATACTGTGTTACTTGTACCCTTTGTGTAGTGTATACTTGTTAGCGGTAGTGAGTAAGGCGCACAGAGCTAGTATAGTGATCCGTGTAAAGCATAGCGAAGATATTGTTGTTATTATTATATAAAGGCATAAATAGGCGGAGTCCTCAATAGACGGCTCCTCCTATTTAGGAATATTAATTACCGATATTCGCATAATATTGGTGATTATTATTCCCCCTTTACAGGGAGCACAACTGAAATCTGATCAGGCCTACATTAGTTAGGTGTATCTCCAAGATCTGACCATATGTGGTTTCTTGTACGCCATTTTTTATGGGTCTTGCGAGCCCTCCTGTGACAGGAGGCTGGCTAATGACATGCAACAAGTGGAAAGTTTTATTTTAGTTTGAGGTAGCTCTGAGATGGATAATATGACTGGCAAGTTATACGGGATATTTTTACCAACCCAGGTATATCAAACATGAATATGAAATATCAATTCTTTCAACCAATATGTCATTTTCTAGGTTTGGTATAACTGAAAATCCGGGGGCGTTTGAGACTCAAGCAGCTCCCAGGTTCCCTGATCTTAAGACCATAAGTTTGGGGGGTGTAGGATATATTCAGTTCTATTCACTGCATTGCCCCCTCTGCTGACATGATGTCCTGTGACTGACAAATGTTTATCCAGTTGTCTATTAAATCCACATCCACATAGGAAGTAGCATCAGGACTCATTAACTCCTAATGCCATGCATTCTCATCTGTCAAGGAAGTGCCATTATAGCTAATAACTCACACCAGCCTGTAAAAGGGACAGGCCTATAACAGAAACCAGACTGTCCACTGCCATTTAAAGAGACAGTGCACCTAATTCTGGTGTAACTAACTAAGCCTGTCCTTCCACCACCCTATAGTGGGCAGCCACGCATAAAACTCAGTAACCAAAAGATCCCTTTTCTGTCAGGGTGGCGGACTAATTACCCCTTACACATAAAATTGGATGCAGAACATGTGAATATCCCATATATTATAGTCCTGCTTTGTGTTGGAGATTTGTATCCTGTCGGGGTTCTGACATAAGAACAGGTTTTTACATGAGAACATTGCAGGAATAGGTTCATTTTTGTGTGTCAGAGGTCATAAACTCCTCCTGATCACAACAGTTCTCAGATTTGGAGGTTGTTGGTAGCACAGCCTAGTACAGAGGGTCTGGAAATATTGTTTTTAGATGGTCATCTTTGTTTTCTTCTTTTTCCCTGTATTGGAGAAGTTGACTTCTGAGCATCGCGGTGGATCTGGTGATTTGATCATCAATTGGAGCAAGATGGTAGCCCTCATGTAAAAATGTCCTTTGGGGATGGTTTGTGTAAATTTTGACCTGTGTTCAGAATAGAAGCTGTCTCATTTGAGATTGGCAGGCTGATCGATAGGTTTGATACGGATGTCTGTATTGAACTGCTTTGAAATGTTATTATGGTGTCCAGAAAGTTGACTTCTGCATTAGAATAGTTTAGTGTCAGGGTTATGGTGGAGTGACTTTGAATCTTTCATTGAGTTTTATTAGGATACCAGTAAGTCATTTTCTAGTTTTCTATGAAAATGTTGGCATATTCTGGTGTCATTTTGCTGTCCATGGCAGTTCCAGTGTGTTGTAGATATACAGTACAGACCAAAAGTTTGGACACACCTTTTCGCTGTGACTGACAGCCGGCAGTTGGGCTGGCTTTGCCAAACTCTCTGCAAAAGCGCCATCAGTCACAGCGAAGGGGCAGGGAAGGGGGCGCAGTTACCTTGACTTGAAGCAAGGAGGCCGCTGCCCTCTTGACTTTAAGCATGACCAGGGGATAAAAGAACGTTTTCAGAGCTTATACCACATCCGACTGCTGAACGGAAATGATCATTAGAAACACACTCCGGGCTATTCTCAGGTACTGCTGGCGGCTTGGGATGGTTTTTGGAGGTGACAGGTTCCCTCTTTATTCTAAGGGTAGCATGATTATGGCAATACCAAATGTATATACCTTTTTATGTTTTACTATGTTTGCATGATAAAAACACGTTAATTATGTTTCTTGTAGTGTCATAGTCTGAGAGAACTACAACGTTATTTTTCCATCGACAGAGCTGTGTGAGGACTTGTTCTTTGGTGGCGTGAGCTGTTGTTTTTATTGGTTACGTTTTGGAATACATATGACTTTTTCATCACTGCAATTCTGAATCGGACTTCGGAATGAGAAACCACACTCCTGAGATGGAGATGCAATTTAAAGGGAGTGTGTCATCAGAAAATGACCTATTTTTTAAATCACATTTTTCTTTCAAGACTTTTTGGTAGTTCTCTAAAATGTATCTACATTATGTTTAAAAAAAATGCTAAAATGCTGCAGTTTTTACACTGGCTACCAGGCCTAAAGTATGTTAAGCATTTTGGGAGGGTTTTCTAGGCATGCTTTGTGACCTGTGCAGAGCTCAAAAGGGAGATGATAAGCCTTGATAATCACCTATTATATTATCTATACAGAGGTCATTATAATCCTTCCTGTAGTAATAATGATAATACAGTAGCTACTGAAAATATAGGCTAGTTTCACACTAGCGCAATACATCCAGCACGCTGTGGAACAGTCTGCCAGAAGTTTGTAAATCTCTGTCCGGTCCCATTAACTATAATTGCCGACATGAGGCGGAGATCTAGCCTCATGCCGGCAAATATGCCGAGAATCGTCTGGAAGAAAACCGCTGCACGGAAGAAAACTGCAGCAGTTTTCTTCTGGCCAACTCTGAGAATATTTGCCGGGTTGCAGCCAGATCTCTGCTGGTCCCTATTACAGTGCCGATTCCTTACTTGTGCAGAACAGGAAATCATGACCTATTATTAGACATAGTAGGCAGTGTGAAAATTGCAGGATTAAATAAAAAAAATTAAATATAGTGACAAGGAAAAGTAACATAGTTTATAAGGCCGAAAAAAGACATCTGTCCATCCAGTTCGGCCTGTCATCCTGCAAGTTGGTCCAGAGGAAGGCAAAAAAAAACTGTGAGGTAGAAGTCAATTTTCCCCACTTAAAAATTCCTTCCCGACTCCAATCAGGCAATAAGAATAACTCCCTGGATCAACTATCCCTCTCTAGTAGCTATATCCTGTAATATTATTACGCTCCAGAAATACGTCCAGGCCCCTCTTGAACTCCTTTATTGTACTCACCATCACCACCTCCTCAGGCAGAGAGTTCCATAGTCTCACTGCTCTTACCGTAAAGAATCCTCTTCTATGTTTGTGTACAAACCTTCTTTCCTCTAGATGCAGAGGATGTCCCCTCGTCACAGTCCGGGGGATAAATAGATGATGGGATAGATCTCTGTATTGACCCCTGATATATTTATACATAGTAATTAGATCTCCCCTCAGTCATCTTTTTTCTAAAGTGAATAACAGTAATTTTGATAATCTTTCAGGGTACTGTAGTCCATCCATTCCAATGTTTACTTTAGTTGCCCTCCTCTGTACCCTCTCCAGCTCTGCTATGTCTGCCTTGTTCACAGGAGCCCAGAACTGTACACAGTACTCCATATGTGGTCTCACTAGTGATTTGTAAAGTGGCAGGACTATGTTCTCATCACAGGCATCTATGCCCCTTTTGATGCAACCCATTATCTTATTGGCCTTGGCAGCAGCTGCCCGACACTGTTTTTTACAGCTTAGTTTGCTGTTCACTAAAATTCCTAGATCCTTTTCCATGTCAGTGTTACCGAGTGTTTTACCATTTAGTATGTACGGGTGACTTGCATTATTCCTTCCCATGTGCATAACCTTACATTTGTCAGTGTTAAACCTCATCTGCCACTTATCTGCCTAAGCCTCCAATCCATCCAGATCCCTCTGTAGTAGTATACTGTCCTCATCAGTGTAAATTACTTTACACAGTTTAATGTCATCTGCAAAAATTGATACTTTACTATGCAAGCCTTCTACAAGATCATCAATAAATATATTGAAGAGAATAGGGCCCAATACTGACCCCTGAGGTACTCCCACTAGTGACAGTGAGCCAATCTGGGTATGTACCGTTAATAACCACCCTCTGTTTTCTATCACTGAGCCAGTTACTTACCCACTTACAGATGTTTTCTCCCAGTCCGAGCATTCTCATTTTATATACTAACCTTTTATGTGGTACAATGTCAAATGCTTTGGAGAAGTCCAGATATACGACATCCATTGATTCGCCGCTGTCAACTCTAGAACTTACTTCCTCATAGAAACTGATTAAATTAGTTTGCCATGAAAAATAAAAAAATATCAACAAAAAATCCAAAATAATATGTTTAATACAAAAACGTGATTTAAACATTAGGTAATTTTGTAATGACACATTCCCTCTAAAGAGGTTTTTCCTTCACATACAATGGGGGCATATCGCCAGAGGTGGGACCCTCACCTACAATGAGAACGGAGCAGGGAAATTAATGGAGGGCACATTGCGCATGCGCAGCCGCCCTCCATTCATTTCAATTAAGCCGCTGAAAATAGTTAAGTTCTCCCTCTGCCCCATAGAAATTAATGGGAGCAGGGGCCGTGCATGCGCGGTGCTCTCCCATTCACATGTATGGGAACAGCGCTTGGTGGTGGACGGACCCCGGTGGTGGACGGACCTTTGTAGGTGCGGATCCCAGAGGTGGGAGGTGTCGTGTTTTGCAGATCGCGTACCCATTCAAGTCAATGGGTCTGCACGGCAATATGGGACTCACGTGGCTGGTGTCCGTGCATTGCAGAGCGCTATTTGGGGTCCGCAACAGGGGCACTGCAACCGAGCCCATTGTGTGTGTATGCTCTTATTTTCAGGAATTCCTTTGCCTTGGCACACTTTGCACAGCTGGTTTGAAGAAGTTAGAACTATTGCTCAACCAATACTTCAAATATTTCACATAACACAGATTTCAAATGTACCTCTAGTTACTTTTTACCCTCCTTTAAAGAGCATCTGTTAGCAGGATCAACCCTGGTGCACACGGACTACAGCCCGATGGGGTTGATCCTACTGATTACAATGATACCTGTTTTGTGAAAATTGGTTCTGGGGTTCCTGAGAAAAAAAGAAGACTTTTATTCTTTATGCAAGAGGAGTGGCCAGCACTGGAGATTTTCACAAGATGGATATTATTTTAATTAGCAGGATCAAACCTACCAGGTACCATGCCTGGTATAATAGTCATCCTAATTAGCAGTTTGCTTGAGCCAGTTATACTGTGTGAGGTAGAAGAGAAAAAAAAAATCCTTTGCTAACACTGTCAACAAAAGTCCTCATGCAAGGCTTGGATCAAAAATTCCTAATTCATACTAGCCCCTTCCTCAATTAAAAACACAATTTCATGTGTACAATAACCAGGGATGGACATTGACAATGTGACAGAAAAGGATCTTCTTGGTGCTGGGTGATATATGTGGCCCCCACTCTAGAACGGCAGAGAAATTTCCCGGTGGGCCAATGCCCAGGTGGTGCCTGAGCCCTCCACACAGCTGCTGGCCAGGTACATAATGATCTGATGCTCTCAGCATTAATTAATGCTAGGAGCATCAGGTACTTACGCCCCTAGCCGGCATCCCCAAGTGCCCTTCTGAATTCAACGGTATCTCCATCCTCAGGAAGGTGATACAGCTAAATACTGTGACACGGATGACAGTATTTTGTGTTGCACTGTGGCATTTGGTTCTGTTGGGGCGGTATTTTGTGCTGCACTAAGGTACTGCTAGCTCTCCTCTACTTCTGTTGTCCCTGCATACTTGTGTTGCTCCGCCTTCTGTCAATCTGAATCCGCCTATGACATGGGGGCCACTTTTAGTTTTTTCTAAGGCCACCCTAAGTTCCCCATCCGCCCTGGTTAGAAGGAATCAGACAACACGGTTGTAACTTTAACAAGGTGACTTTCACTTGACTCACATAAAGAAGCTTAGGGTCACCACATTCTTTGACAGATAACAGGCTAAGGCTACTTTCACACTAGTGTTTCTATTTTTTGGCATTGAGATCCATCATAGGGTCTCAATACCGGAAAAAAACGCTTCCGTTTTGTCCCCATTCATTGTCAATGGGGACAAAACGTAACTGAACAGAACGGAATGCTCTTAAAAGCATGCTGCGGTTTCTTTCCGTCATGGGATGCGGAGCAAGGCAGATCCGTCATGACCCACATGCAAGTCAATGGGGATAGATCCGTTTTCTCTGACACTATCTGACACAATAGAGAACAGATCCGTTCCCCACTGACTTTCAATGGGGTTCATAACGGATTAATCTTGACTATGTAAAAGATAATACAACCGAATCCGTTCATAATGGATGCAGACGGTTGTATTATCAGAACGGAAGCGTTTTTGCTGAACCCTGCCGGATCCAGCAAAAACGCTGGTGTGAAAGTAGCCTCAGTGGTTACAATCTTTCAATGAGGGCACAGGCTTAGGGTCCATTTACACAACCATATGGCCGTGGTGCCCATATTGAGGACTGCAATACACAGGAACCGGCCGTGTGAACTACGCGCTGCGTATGCGGACCCATTGACTAATATTGGTCCGGAATCCACAAAATACAGCAAAAGACAGGACATGTCCTATCCTTTGCGGAGAGGAGGCATAGATCAGAAGCCTTCGGAAGTGCTTCCATGGGCTTTCAGGTCAGGGTTTCCACACCACAAAAGATAGGACATGTCCTGTCTTTTGCCGTATTTTGGGGATCGTGGAACCATTCAAGTCAATGGGTCCGCACCACAATATGGGATTCACACGGCCGATGCCCATGCATTGCGGAACGCTATTTGCTGTCCACAGCAAGGGCACGGCGACCATATGGTCGTGTGAATGAGCCCTTAGTTACAGGATAATTAGGTACTGTGACGAAACCAACCTCGCCACGGTGTTTTGGAGGGGGCTGGTTGCTAGCCTCTTGCCTCAGGATTATGGCCCATTCTAACTTTAAAGAAAACAGGCCGGCCGCACAGCTTAAATCTGTCTTTGGAATTGTGTTTTATGTTATTATGCGTTCAGTTAAATTGTATGTTATGTGAGGGCACCCAGATAGCTAATATTATTGTATTCGTGTATTCTGAGTGCCATTCACCTAATGATATGCACTCAGACTTGAGCTATCTGGGGATATGTTAAATGTCTGTGTTTGCTGTGGGGGTGTGCCATTGTGTGTTTGGGTGGTGATTCCTGTCCTGTTGTTCCCACATGTGTATTGGTGTTTTCCCTTTGTCCTGAGACATAATTGGATTGCTCCTCGGGTGTCGCCAGGCAGAGAGGAGGAAACCATGATGCATTGTGGGGATGTGTTGTGTCTGTGTATCCTGAATTTCTGCATATCTGTACTGTGTCGCAGTCTCCATTCTGGTCCCCTAAGGGCGTGGCCACCAGATGGGGACCTGCATAAATACGGGCGGGTAGCCCTCAATAAAGGGTTCCTGTTTTATCCTTCATCATGCTGAGACTGGTGTTTGGATAACTGATCAAACTGGGGGATTGCTATACGCTGAAGATTTGCTATACTCCCCTGGCATAACTACTAGCTCTTGTAAGAGCTGTTCCTGCTCTCTGGCTGTAGGAGAGGTTCACCCACTGGAGCCTGGAGCCTTGTAGTAGGTCCAGGGTGGGTGGAGGACGGTGAGACCCCAACCAAGCTGCGGCGGTTCGTGGGGTCTGCAGGGCGTACGGTGTCAAGTGGAGTGCTTGGAGTCCTCGGAAAGCACTAGGAGCATCTATCGACGGAGGTACCCGGTCGGGGTGCTAGGCGTTCCGTTACAGGTACACTACCTATTCAGGTGGCAACAGACAGGGAGAACACTGTCCCTTTCGTGTCTCTTGTAACCAACACCCTGGGCGATGACACTCTGGCTCTGGTCTCCATGTAGATGGCTGTATCTGTATTTATCACTGCGCAGGCTCTCCCAGGTTGTGGTATCTGACTGCACAGACACTGCACACACTCTTATCAGTCACACAGTATTTACTCACAGGCTGGTTAGTATTAGTACATGCCTGTCTCTTCTACAGGCCTTGGCTACTTCCAGGATGCATGGACTATGTGGCTGCTTTCTAGTTTTTGGCCTCAATTCCCTCTGGCATTCGGCTTCAGTTGCCTTTGCTAATCTCTGAGGAATAAATGCTGGACCTGACTCATAGAAGGCTTATCAATAAATTGCAGTCTTTGTGCGTGGACTCCCATATTGTTAAATGTATTAGGCAGTGGCTGAGGGACAGACAACAGAGGGTTGTAGTCAATGGAGTATATTCAGACCAAGGCCTTGTTACCAATGGGGTATCTCAGGGATCTGTGTTGGGACCCATATTGTTTAATATCATTATCAGCGAAATTGCAGAAGGTGTGTCTTTTTGCTGACGACACAAAGATTTGTGTAATTTGTAACAAAGGGTTGATGTTCCTGGAGGGATACATCAAATGGAAAAGGATTTAGGAAAACTAGAGGAATGGTAAAAAATCTGGCAACTAAAATGTAATGTTGATAAGTGCAAGATAATGCACCTGGGGCGTAAAAACCCAAGAGCAGAATATAAAATCAGTGATACAGTCCTAACCTCACTATCTGAGGAAAGGGATTTAGGGATCATTATTTCAGAAGACTTAAAGGTAGGCAGACAATGTCATAGAGCAGCAGGAAATGCCAGCAGAATGCTTGGGTGTATAGGGAGAGGCATTACCAGTAGAAAGAGGGAGGTGCTCATGCCGCTCTACAGAGCACTAGTGAGACCTCATTTGGAGTATTGTGCTCAGTACTGGAGACCAGATCTCCAGAAGGACATTGATACTTTGGAGAGAGTTTAGAGAAGAGCTACTAAACTAGTACATGGATTCAGTGGCGTACACACAATCCATGGGGCCCCTGTGCGAAACTGATTCATGGGCCCCCCCCGCCGCCAGACCTCAGATCAGCCTAAAGACCCCCCCATCAGACCCCCCACTCAGCCACCAGATCAATCATTAGCCCAAAGACCCCCAGCCCCCCAGTCATCCACCATGCCCTTTAGACCTCAGATCAGCCCAAAGACCCCCCTCATCAGCCACCAGATCAATCATTAGACGAATTGCCGAAAGCAAAGACCCCTCAGATGATCAGCCCAGGCCCCAAAGACCCCAATCTGGAAATCCCATCAATAAATTCAGCCCCCCAGGGCCCCACTGCTGCTGGTCATTATTCAGGCCAGGGCCCCCAGTACTCGAGTCAGTGCCCTGAGGCTAGCTTTTCCTGCCAGAGAGCCAGTGCAAACCCTCTCCCCCGGTCATCTGCCAGGGGGGGGGCCTGGGGCCCTCACTACTACTCCAACAACTCCAGTGTCATAGTGAGTCAGAGTCAGTGCACTGTGCCGCGGGCTGCTTTTCCTTACTTACCAAAAGACCGGCTGGCGGCTGCTGCGGCACTGTCTAGGGCAGGGGAACTTCAGTCTTCACTCTTCTGATCGCCGGTCCTCACTCTTCGTCTGTCCTCTCTCACGTCCGGATCCCGTCTGCTGTGTGAGTTCAGGCGCACGCGCATGTTCCGGCGAGACCTGCCACCAGAGTTTGCAGGTCTTGCGGGATTAACGCCGTGCTCGCTCCTGCCCAGGCCCGGCGCTGACCGCAAGGGGGCAAGTGAGATAATAGAGTCAGACGCAGCAGCAGGGGCCAGGGGTCCGCAGGCGGCCGGGCCCCCTGGGGTGCCGGGCCCGGTTGCAACTGCGACCCCTGTGACCCCTATATGTACGCCACTGCATGGATTGCAGGATAAAACTTACCAGGAAACATTAAAGGACCTTAACATGTATAGCTTGGAAGAAAGACGAGACGGAGGGGATATGATAGAAACTTTTAAATACATAAAGGGAATCAACAAGGTAAAGGAGGAGAGAATATTTAAAAGAAGAAAAACTTCTACAAGAGGACATAGTCTTAAATTAGAGGGGCAAAGGTTTAAAAGTAATATCAGGAAGTATTACATTACTGAGAGAGTAGTGGATGCATGGAATAGCCTTCCTGCAGAAGTGGTAGCTGCAAATACAGTGAAGGAGTTTAAGCATGCATGGGATAGGCATAAGGCCATCCTTCATATAAGATAGGGCCAGGGGCTATCCATAGTATTCAGTATATTGGGCAGACTAGATGGGCCAAATGGTTCTTATCTGCCGACACCTTCTTTGTTACTATATAAGCAGAACCAGTTCAATTCTCTGCCTGCTAATGACCTATGCTCTCTCTATCTGAGCTTTCACTATGTACAGAAGGACCTTAAAAAGGAACCTGTCACCAGGATTTTGTGTATAGAGCTGAGGACATGGGTTGCTAGATGGTTGCTAGCACATCCGCAATACCCAGTCCCCATAGCTCTGTGTGCTTTTATTGTGTCAAAAAACGATTTGATACATATGCAAAGTAACCTGAGATGAGTCCTGTCCCGGACTCATCTCACGTACAGGACTCATCTCAGGTTAATTTGCATATGTATCAAATCTTTTTTTTTTTGACACAATAAAAGCACACAGAGCTATGGGGACAAACTTCTGGTGACAGGTTCCCTTTAAAGTCATGTCCTCAAAGGTTTCCAACTCCCCCAGAATTATCCAACTGTGATAATAACATTGGTCCGAAGATGTTAGTATGACCTCAGTTTTGCTGCCCCGTGCTCGCATATACAATATATCAGTGCAGTATATATACACTATATGGACAAAAGTACTAGGACAGACCTCTTAATAATTGAATTCAGGTCCCATTGCCTCAGGTATATGAAATGAATCAGCTAACCTTTACAAAGATTTGTAAAAGAATGGGTCATTCTAAAGAGCTCCCTGAATTAGAGTGTGGTACTGTAAAAGGGCGCCACACATGCAAAAACTACTATTATAGAATCATAGAGCCTCCTAGCACATGTACGACGATTACTTTACTAGTAAGCAGCTGATGGTCCTTTGGACCCAATTTACGTATTTTTTCATGTGCTAATTAAATATAAAACTTCACTTTTATTTGTGTCTTTATTAAAACTTCTTTAACAGAAAATATTGGAACACACACATAGAGCCCCTGCCTCCCGACATGTTTCGCTGGACACCCAGCGTCTTCAGGGGATCGTGCAGCAGCAAACCTCTAATCTAAGGGATGATCTGTGACTATTGGAGATTTTTAATGTGTTCCAGTATTTTCTGTTTAAAGAAGTTTTAATAAAAGTGAAGTTTTATATTTAATAGCACATGAAAAAATACGTAAATTGGTCCAAAGGACCATCAGCTGCGTACACATGCAAAAAGACATTTCTTGAAATTTCTTCCCTCCTAGATATCCCAACATCAACTCTGAGTGGACAGCACTCCGTTCTGTTCAGTTACATTTTGTCCCCTGTAAGATGGCACACTGTCTATATATCTATCTATCATCATACTGTAACTATTTCTCTCTCATATCTGTCCATCCATACCTCTATGTCAGTCTGTCTATCTATCTGCCTGCAACGGGCGCCTCCCACCAGGGCCCTCCTATAACGCGTCCCAGATGTAGGAAATGCAGAGTGGTGTAGTGCGGCCTAAATGTCTCTTTATGTGTCACGGTGCTACTACGTGGATACGGCTGGACCCCAGGCTTTAGCTCCGAAGCAATGAAAAGGTGGAACAATTAAGGGATAGGAAAGAACTTAAGTCCAGACCTTCAGATGAAGTTTAATGGCAGCTTTATTTTGAATAAACGTTTCTTCAAACAGTTCACAGGCTTTGTCTTGGTCCCAGCAGGATTTAGCATTAAACTGGCAGGCAAACTCAACTCTGCTCTATCCTTCTCTCACTCTGCTGTACTAACAAGCTGACTGGATAACTTGGCTTCTTCTTTATGCTGCACTTCACTTTTTAGTCGTTCTTATCGTCAGCCAAGAATCTTTACTCCTGGCTCCTGAGTCTTTAGGCTTCTGCCTCCATGGCCAGTAGAGCTTAAGGTGCTCTCGAGCAAAGACATGTCCCTGAACACCCTTCCTCTTGCAGGGGGTAAACTAAATGCTAACTCTAATTGGTCCCCACCCTTCTTGCAGGAAGTAGGACTAGCCCACTTCTCTCCAGAAGGGGGGGGATGGAATGGTAAGTTCCATTCTATCTAAGATAGCTCTACCAGAAACGCTGCCACCTGCTGGTGAACCAGGCACATGAAATGAACAGTTACATAACATTATTATAAATGCACAATGTTGAGGGACCTGGAAATAAATATATAGGTAACATACAGGTTAGACCATAAAAGATAAAAGCAAGGTGTAAAAGTGGTAACATCACTCTGGGGTGTTACATATCCTCATACTGTAACTATTCAACTCTCATATCTATCCATGCATCCCTCTATGTCAGTCTGTCTGTCTGTCTATCTATCTATATATCTCATATCTATCTATCATTCTCATACTGTATCTATTTATCTCTCATATCTATCCATGCATCCCTCTATGTCAGTCTGTCTGTCTATCTATCTATATATCTCATATCTATCTATCTATCTATCTATCTATCTTTCTATCTATCTATCTCATATCTATCTATCATTCTCATACTGTATCTATGTATCTCTTATATCTATCCATCCCTCTATGTCTATCAATCAATCATTCTCATGTCTATAATATCTACAATCTCATATGTACCTATTTTACTTCTATGTACTGTGGGGATTTGCTCTGGTAAACAGGATAAGCGGACGCAGTATAGAGGTACCAACCAGTTTGTAAACCAAAAGTTCAGTGTTTATTCACACGTTATAGTTCACAGAACCAAAAAACACTTTCAAGCAAAAATGTCACCTTGCAGGATTGGTGTCAGTTCACACCATGCGGCCTGTTCTGCCATCAAGAGTCCATCAGCAGGCTTTAGTCGGCCTGTTTCCCCTCACATGGGTCTCAGCCCTCCTCCCCGGCACAAGCCTCAGATCCCAATACAGAGATCCCCTCTGCATGAACCCAGCTGTCGTTTTAAGGCCACTGCGATCCAGTCCGGTGTTTGACCTTACCTGACTGCTAATTAGTCCAGCAGCACAAACTGGGAGGAAAATACCTGCCTCCACATACAATTCCCTTTATTGTGTCGCAGTACCTACGTAGATACCCCCACCATAATAGATTTGGATTCCTTTTATTTGGTGTTGGGATATGATCCCTGTCCATATGACTTATTGCTCCATACAATCTTCATGCAGGTGGACACACTGTTCAAGAGAACCAAATCCGCAATGAAAACCTGGCATAATTATGTGTTACATGCAAATTTGTTGTGGATTTTACTGCAGATTTGCCATGGATTTCACCCTATACATTGCGAAATCCACACTAAAACCAGCACACATAATTGACGCTGTACATTTCAAAATGGGAACGGCAGATTATTTTCTGCTTGGAAAAATATGCAAAATGTACATCAGATGTGTCAGATTTCATTCACTTTGCTGGCACTGTAATATGCGGTCAGGGGAGGGCTGGGAAGGGGGGCAGGGAGGCAATTGCCCCCCAGGCCGCCCTAAAGCATGTTAAAAATGGCCACTGGGCCGTCTTTAACGTCTTTAAATTCCTCAGGGCCGCACCGCCGATCAGCACAGGCGGCGCAGCCCTGGTTCTAGTTGCCAGCAGTGGTGGGGGGGGGCCGTTGTGGACGCGCTCATCTCCATATTCATCTGTATCACCGTCCTCAGGACAACGATACAGATGAACGGTGCTGCGGCAGGGGAGGGAGAGGCGTCTTCCTTCCCTGTTCTTCTGATAGGCCGCAGGCATTAATCCCTGCAGCCTATCAGAGGCCGGCTCAGGCGGCGCCATGACATCATTATCATCACACCGCCTGACCCAGGCAGCACACAGAGGGGGGACACAGGCCTGAAGAGGCCTGCATCACATCACTGCTGATGGAGGTAAGTATTAGTGTTTCCACTTCATCACCACGACGGCTACAAGGAGATTGACCCCTGACCTCTGTAGGGGCAGGAACAGAGAGAGGGTTTAAATCCCCCCCTCCCACCACCAACACCAGTGTTTCCTGTCCCTACAGAGGACAGGGGCAGAGAGAGTCTCCCTGCGGGGAGATGAAGATGTAGCAGAACTTCCTGACACCTACCGGGTGTTCCCCCTGCCCTCCTGCGGTCTCCGTACTAACGCTGGGCAGGGGCGAAGGAGGGAGGCCTCGCTCCATTATTATATGTGAGCCTGCTCCCGGTCGCGATCTCCCGCCGGGCCTGTTTGGCTATCGCCGGGTGCGCGCCTAAGCGCTTCAGGATAACGGCCGACGTCACTTCCGGGTGCCGAAAGGAAGTGACGTCATTCAGAGGCGTCTCCGAGTTCAAATTTTCGCGCGCAGCAGCGCCGATTGTCAGTGTGCCGGAGCCAGTGTGCAGTCATGTCGGCTGAACCCCGCTCCCCTGGAGACCCTTCTGTGCCGCCTGTAGTAAGTCCCCTGTGGGGAAGCGCTTTTTTTTTCCCTACCCTGTACTTGTCTTACACTGTACCAGGTTACTTGTTCCTCCTCCTCCACATCTCTGGCTTGGGGCTATATCCTGTTAGCATGTGTACTTACCATAGCTAATTAGGGTTGTTCTCCCCAGGTCACTAAGGAGGCTCAGAGAAAGATCAAAAAACAGTCCAAATGTGTGTCCTGCCTCAAACGGCTACCGGACGACTATCGTAAAAAACTCTGTAAGGACTGCATATCTAATGTGATTGCCGAGGAACAGCCTTCTTTCCTTAAGGATCTAAGGTCCATGATCCATGAGGAAGTCAAAACCTCCTTATCTCAGATACCTTTACCCAGGGATGAACCCCCTTCAAAAAGACATAGGGGCCCATCCCCTTCACTATCTGATCCAGAGATTATAGAGGAGGAGGCCTCGTCCTCCAGAACACGGGAGGACGAGGTGGTCTTCTCTGATCTTGAGATTCCAGAATCAGAACAAAGATTCTGCTTCTCCTTGGACGAGATGCCTGACCTATTAAGGGCAGTCCGGGCCACTATGGGGGTCGAAGAAACCCCTAAAGCACACTCAGTCCAGGATGAGATGTTTGGGAGGCTCAGGGTTAAAAAAACCCGTGTATTCCCAATCAATGAGAACATACGGGATATGGTGCTGGACGAGTGGTCCAACCCAGAAAAAAGGTTAGGGGTATCCAGGTCCTTTAGAAACCGGCTGTTGTTTGACACGGACGAAGTTAAAATCTTCAGCGAAACACCAAAAATTGATATCCAGGTGGCAAAGGTCAATAAAAAGACTGCCTTGCCCTTTGAAGACACCTCTCAACTGCGTGATCCCATGGACAGGAAAGCAGATAGCCTCTTAAAAAAATCTTGGGAAGCAGCGATGCTTGTCTTAAAAACAAACATTGCTGCTACCTCAGTGGCGAGATCCATGAAACTGTGGCTAGAGGAACTGGAATCTCGTATCACAGATAATACTCCTAGGGATGAGATCTTGAGATCCCTCCCCCTGTTAAAATCCGCCACAGCATTTATGGCTGACGCCTCAGCGGAATCGGTCAGATTCGCCGCAAAGGACGCGGGACTCTCCAATGCGGCCCGTCGCGCCCTATGGATGAAAAGCTGGTCGGGCGACAACACATCGAAGATGAAGCTTTGCTCCATCCCGTTCTCAGGGGAATACGTCTTTGGGCCCGTCCTAGACCGTATCCTGGAGAAAGCGGCGGACAAGAAAAAGGGATTCCCAGAAGAGAGACCCTACAAAAGGAAATATCCCTTTCGGGCCCCCACTAGCCAGAACAATCCCTTTAAGGGTAAAGGGAAGTCAGGACGCTGGAGTTACCCTAAAGGGGGCAGGGGTAGGATTACCCCCTCCTCCTCCCAGGGTAAACCCTCGGATAAACAATGACGTCAGAGTGGGGGGGAGATTGAAGAACTTCCTCACTCCTTGGGAGTTCATTACCCCGAACCCTTGGGTCCGGGACATCATAAGATCCGGGTACCGGATCGAACTCTCTTCATCTCCCCCAAACCGCTTCATTGTTACCAACCCACATTCCCCCAAAGTACGCGGAAAGATATTGGAAGGAATCCAAAGCCTTCTGGCAACGGACGTAATAATACAGGTCCCGCCAACACAGCAAAAACAAGGTTTCTACTCAAACCTGTTTTTGGTAGAGAAAAAAGAATGCTCGTTCCGTACGATCATAAATCTGAAAGCCCTGAACAAATTTGTCATCTATCGGAAGTTCAGGATGGAATCCCTGAAATCCCTGATTCCATTGATAAAAAGGAATGCCCTGATGTGCTCAGTAGACCTCCAGGACGCATACTATCACGTCCCAATTCATCCAGAGTCACAAAGGTTCCTGAGGTTCGCCATCCAGGACCACAAGAGGGTAATCCGTCACTACCAGTTTACGGCCCTTCCCTTTGGGATATCATCTGCACCCAGAGTGTTTACAAAGCTGGTAGTGGAGATGATGGCCTTCTTGAGACACAAGGGACTGGTGATCATACCGTACCTGGACGATTTCCTCCTAGTCGGCAACTCAGAGGAGGAACTCAGAACAGACCTGCAGTCCTTTCTGTCCCTTGTCCAGGATCTGGGTTGGTTGGTGAACTTGAAGAAATCAAACCTAGTGCCCTCCAGCACTATCCAGTTCCTGGGCGTTATCCTGGATTCTCAAACACAACGTACCTTCCTTCCGCCAGACAAGGTCAGAAACCTTCAATTAAAGGTCCGACGATTCCAGCACAGGAGGTCCTGTCCTATAAGAGAAGCTATGAGTCTCCTGGGTCTCCTCTCGTCCTGCATCACGTCCGTCCCTTGGAGCCAGTCCCACTTCAGATCCCTCCAGTCGTGGATCCTGAGAGCTTGGAACAGACAGCAGGCCTCCTTGGATCAGAAGGTCATGATCCCTCCGGCAGTAAAAACCTCCCTAGATTGGTGGAAGAACACAAGCAATCTGTCATTGGGGGTCGTTTGGGAGAAAATCCCCTACATTCAGGTGCTTACAGACGCAAGCGAGAAAGGATGGGGAGCGACAGTGGGAGACCGTTGGTTTCAAGGTTCCTGGACCCCAACTATCCGCTCTCAGTCCTCCAATTTCAGGGAACTAGAAGCGGTCTGGAAAGCCCTGAAAACCGCAGAGATACTTCTGAGGGGTCAACATATAAAGATTCTCTCAGACAACACGACGACGGTGGCGTACCTATCTCACCAGGGAGGCACGAGATCGGAGAAACTGATGTCTATTACAAAGAAGATCTTCAACTGGGCAGAATCCCACGTGAATTCCATCTCCGCAATCCACTTAAAAGGGATACTGAACGTAGAAGCGGACTATCTCAGTCGCCAGTCGATAGACCAGACAGAGTGGTCCTTGAATCCAGAAGTGTTCCAGCTGCTGGCAGGAAGATGGGGCACTCCACAGGTGGATCTATTCGCATCCAAAAGAAACGCAAAGGTACCGACGTTCTGTTCATTAAACCCACGGGACAATCCCTGGGCGTTGGATGCGCTCACAATTCGTTGGGACTGGGATCTCAGTTATGCGTTCCCACCACTGCCTCTACTTCCCAGAGTAATCCAGAAACTCTACCGAGAAGATACGACACTAATCCTGATAGCTCCCTATTGGCCGAAGAGGAGCTGGTTTCCTGCTCTAAGGAATCTGTCAGTAGAGGACCCATGGCCTCTTCCTGCCAGGAGGGACCTGCTTCACCAAGGCCCAATACTACATCCAGACCCAAGCTTCCTCAAATTGTCAGCTTGGATCCTGAGGTCCAGAAGTTGAGGTCACAGGGGCTCTCGGACCAAGTGATAGCTACCCTTAAAGCTAGTAGGAAGAAGGTTACCTTCTCAATTTATCTAAAAATTTGGAAGAGATTCTGTACATGGATGGGGAACCCAGCCCCAAACTTAGAGCCGCCCAATTTCTTGAAGATCTTGGACTTCCTCCAGCAGGGACTTGAACTAGGTCTCAGACCCTCTACCCTAAAGGTACAGGTCTCGGCACTAGCCTGCTTCTTTGATCGCGATATAGCCAGTCATCACTGGATCAGGAGATTCATGAAAGCTGCCTCCCGTCTACGTCCCTCTCTAAGATCTAGGATCCCCAACTGGGACCTTAACGTGGTACTCACCGGCCTAACTCTCGCTCCATTCGAACCCCTATCTGATTGTTCCATCAAACATCTATCATTTAAAACCGCTTTCTTGGTGGCCATCACGTCTGCAAGAAGGATAGGCGAGATCCAAGCATTATCGATACAGGAACCCTATCTCCGTATCACCGATGATAGGATTATTCTTAAATTGGATCCGGGGTTCCTGCCTAAAGTCGTATCGGATTTCCACCGAAACCAGGAGATAGTCCTACCCTCCTTTTGCAATAATCCCTCTAACGATAGGGAATCGGACTTCCACTCTCTAGACGTAAGACGCTCTGTCTTGCGGTATCTTGAAGTGTCAAAGGGTTTCCGTAGATCTAATAACCTGTTTGTCCTCTTCTCGGGGAAGAATAAGGGTCTGAAAGCCTCCAGATCCTCTCTAGCACGGTGGATAAAAGACTCCATTTCCATTTCTTACGGGTCCCAAGACCTGTCTTGCCCCTCAAATTTGAGAGCTCACTCTACCCGGGCCATGTCCTCCTCCCAGGCAGAACGGGCCGGAGCTTCCCTTGAAGACATTTGTAAAGCCGCTACGTGGTCTAACATCCACACCTTTACAAAACACTATAGGTTAGACCTATCCAGCTCAGACTTGTCTTTTGGACGGAAAGTCCTTCAGGCGGTCGTCCCCCCCTAAGCTATAATTTTTTATATCTCCTTGTAGCCGTCGTGGTGATGAAGTGGAAAGCCGGAATTAGACTTACCGGTAATTCAATTTCCACGAGATCACCACGACGGCACATATATTCCCTACCCTTCCTTAAGCCTTACCTGGGAGGTTATGAAGTAATACCCTCGGTTTAGTATGTTTTGTTCTCACCACTTTTTTTCTGTCTCTGTAATTTTGGACACACTGGTGTTGGTGGTGGGAGGGGGGGATTTAAACCCTCTCTCTGTTCCTGCCCCTACAGAGGTCAGGGGTCAATCTCCTTGTAGCCGTCGTGGTGATCTCGTGGAAATTGAATTACCGGTAAGTCTAATTCCGGCTTTTTTGTTTTTTTCTTTGCTGGAGGAGCTGACATCTCTTACAGACCCTTTTTTGGGGGGGAGGGGGGGCACTCTGGGGGCATTTATTTCTTGCCCATTTTTTGGGAGGGCACTATGGGGGCATTTCTTACTGGCACATTATGGGGGTGCACCATGGGGGAGAGGCGCACTATGGGGCATGTGGGGGCTCTAAAGGGGCTTTTTTTTATTGGCACATTATGGGGGCACTATAGGGGAGAGCGGCACTATGGGGCATCTTTGGGGAAGTGAGGGCTCTAAAGGGTCCTTTTTTTATTGGCACATTATGGGGGCACTATGGCGGCACTATGGCATCTGGTGGCACTAAGGGGACATTTTTTACTGGCACATTATGGGAGGCACTTTAGGGGAAAGCGGCACTATGTGGCATTATTTGGGGGCATTACTGGGGGAGTAGAGCACTATTGGGGCATCTGGTGGCACTAAGAAGGGGCATTTTTACTGGCACATTATGGGAGAGAGGAGCACTATAGGAGCATCTGCTGAGGGCACTAAGAAGGGGCATTTTTTTTTACTGGCATATTATGGGGAACACTATGGGGAAGGGGGAGAGGAGCACTATGAGGGCATTTACTGGGCACTATAGAGGGGTATTTTATACTGGCATGCATTATGGGCACATTAGCTCAACTGCGGGCACTAAGCGGTGGTATTTCATGTACTGTCATATTATAGGGAGACTTATTACTACTAGGAGGTATTATGCAGAGCTTTACTACTACTGGGGGGCTATGAGGAACATGAGTACTAGTATGGGCACCATAGGGGCATTATTACTACTAAGTGTGCTCTGGCAGAGAATTATTTCTATTGGTGGGATTTTGGGGAGCACTGTTACTTTGGGGGGAACCCTGGCATAGTATCAGCTTAGCACAATAATTTTTGGGGGACATTATCTTTATGCTATTAATGTGCAGTTATTTTTTAGAGCACTGTGTGCCAATAATTGTTGAAGGTGGCACTATATGTGTGGCAGTAGTATTTCCAGGGGTACTGTTTCTGCAGTATAGTATTGGGGGCACAGCGGGCACAGTATTGGGGGCACTATCTGTGTGGCAGTAGTATTTCCAGGGGGACTGTTTCTGCAGTATAGTATTGGGGGTGGCAGGAAAGGGTGTTCAGAAGATCTGAAGATGATGGAAATGGGGGAAACTAATATCTGTTTGTCAATCTCTGCAGAGATGGGAGATGGCTGAAAAATCATCATGGCGGTCTGGGCTGAATGGAGAAGATGAGGAAAGAGAACGTCTACAACAAAGGTGACATCACTGGATGTAAGAGGTATGGGGCGCTATGTAGGAGAGGAGATGCTCCGGCTCCTTCCCCTGCCATTTGCAGAAGAAGGATTCAGAGCTGGGTGAGGACGGCCAAAGGGGGCAGCAGGCCATGGGCGGGTGGCAGATGGTGGGGGGAACCACAAGCCTTGAGCAGGATCGGGGGAGGGAGGAGAGCGGAGGAGCTACCTGGCTGTAGCCTGCTGTCTATTGTATAATGTGAAGCTGGCAGTGCAGCCAGGACAGCCCCCTCTCCGTATGATGTGTAGAGACAGGCCTCAACTATAGAATGTCAGCTGTACAGTGTTTGTTGGGAGTGGCCTATTATATGTAGGAGGGGCTTTTAATAATGGGCGGGGCTTAAAAGGGGCCACTTGACTGGATTTTCCCCCCAGGACTAAGGCTGCCAGCCCTTCCCTGACCGTGTGCCCGTACAGCAGTTTACGACCACATATGAGGTGGTACAGAATCCGGGCAATAAATATTGAGTTTGGTTTGGCTGTTAACCCTTGCTTTGTTACTGAAAAAAATTGATTAAAATGGAAAATTTGCCAAAAAATTTAAATGCTGAAATTTTATCTCCATTTGCCAATAACTCTTGTGGAACACCTAAAGGGTTAACGACGTTTGTAAAATCAGTTTTGAATACCTTGAGGGGTGTAGTTTCTTAGATGGGGTCACTTTTATGAAGTTTCTACTCTAGGGTGCATCAGGGGGGCTTCAAAAGGGACATGGTGTCCAAAAAAACAGTCCAGCAAAATCTGCCTTCCAAAAACCGCGTGGCATTCCTTTCCTTCTGCGCCCTGCCGTGTGCCCGTACAGTAGTTTACAACCACATATGGGGTGTTTCTATAAACTACAGAATCAGGGCCATAAATATTGAGTTTTGTTTGGCTGTTAACCCTTGCTTTGCAACATTTATCATGTAGAGAAAGTTAATACAAGACAATAAGGCTACTTTCACACTAGCGTTCGGGGCTCCGCTTGTGAGTTCCGTTTGAAGGCTCTCACAAGCGGCCCCAAACGCATCCGTACTGCCCTAATGCATTCTGAGTGGATGCGGATCCGCTCAGAATGCATCAGTCTGGCACCGTTTGTCCTCCGCTCCGCTCAGCAGGCGGACACCCGAACGCTGCTTGCAGCGTTCGGATGTCCGCCTGGCCGTGCGGAGGCAAACGGATCCGTCCAGACTTACAATGTAAGTCAATGGGGACGGATCCGTTTGAAGTTGACACAATATGGCTCAATTTTCAAACGGAGCCGTCCCCCATTGACTTTCAATGTAAAGTCTGGACGGATCCGTCTGAGCAACTTTTCACACTTTGAATTTTTTCTAAACTATAATGCAGACGGATCCGTTCTGAATGGATCCCATCATCTGCATTATAGGAGCGGATCCGTCTGTGCAGACACCAGACGGATCCGCTCTGAACGCAAGTGTGAAAGTAGCCTTACTAATGTATTGTGATTGTCCATATTGCCTCCTTTGCTGGCTGGATTAATTTTTCCATCACGTTATACACTGCTCGTTTCCATGGTTATGACCACCCTGTCCATCCATCCTTGGTGGCGGTAATTATAGCACACTATAGGAAAAAGCACCCCATGGTCCCGGCCACCAGAGAGGCTCTTTTTCCACTGCTGCTGGATTACAGGGTGGTCGTAACCATGGAGACAAGCAGTGTATAATTTGATGGAAAAATGAATCCAGCAAGCAAAGGAGGCAATATAGATGATAATACATTAGTAAGTGTCTTGTATTAACTTTCTCTACATGATAAATGCCACTTACTGAAGTGAGACAACACCTTTAAATAGGTTGGTGACAGAGGGATGAGTCACATGACAGAGAAAAAACCCAATTAAGAATAACCATGCTAAAGGAGTTGACCCATCTTGCCTTTTCCAGGGTGAGATGGGACCAAGCGCCAGTCCCAAACAACCAAGCGGGCTATCACTCTGCTGTTTCTCCCATTGTAGCGAATGGGAGCTTTACAAACAGCGTAGAAGAACTACTGCTGCCATAACTTCTGTAGTTCCAGAAGCACTGCACCTTGTTCTACTATGCTGCTTCTTCTGGAAAGGAAGAATACTTTGGTACATTCGTAGACATACTTTAGGTCACTTTTGTAATGTTCTGCCCAAGTTTCAAAATGGGATTCTAATAGGTGTGGGCAAGCACCATACCAGATTCATGAGCAGGGCCTGCCTCCCGTTAAAGGGCTTGTCCAGCATAGAGAAATATAGAAAAAATAAAAGAAGTGATACCTCATCAAGCCTAACGCTCCCATTCCAAAGTTTACCAGGTCCCTTCTTGATACATAGGAAACAGTAGATGCATGCTCAGCCTATAACTGACTGCAGCATCATCTTCTATTTCCTGTGTGAGCTGCAGCCAGGATGCAGAGACCCTTGGGTATTCTGTAAGCATTGGAACAGCAAGTGTGTGAGTAATGCTTTTTTTTTTTTAACCCATTCTGCTCCTTATCTAAAAAGATTTGTCCCTCTGTACAACCCCCTTAAGGAATCCAAGGCATGTTGCCATCATCCCAATTTGTCTATAGTCTAAAGTTTTAGCAAAAACTTGTTTTCTTGTAGTTTTTTACCCAAATCCTGGTTGAAGAAAAGGCCACATTCCGTGCGTTCGCTGCCTTCTCTTCATTGTTTACTAGTGTTGATCACGAATATTCGAATTGTGAATTTTAATTGCGAATATCGGCATTTCGAGAAAATTTGCGTGCGAAAATTTGTGTGCGAATTTTATGCGAATTTTCGCAATCAAGAAAATAATGCCTTGAGATTACAAATTTGCGAATTCTCGAATATATGGCGAATATTCGCCCAAATATTCGCAATATATCGCGAATTCGAATATTGCCCCTGCCGCTCATCACTATTATTTACCTGCTTGTCTTTGACACTGCAGCGGTGAGAAGGTGTAATTAAACAATGACGGTAAGGCTGAGCTGGCACAGCGCGAGCCTTCTCTTCAACCAGCTGGTCGGAGGGGCTGCCACTGCCAAGTGTCTGACCCCCGCCAATCCTGAGAATAGGTCATCAATAGTAAAAATCCAAGCTGTTACGGACACAGGGCGTACAGGTACGCCCTGATGTCCCGGTACTTAAGGTCACAGGGCTTACCTGTACGCCCTGTGTATTTCCGATCACCGCCTCTCGGCGGGCGGTGATCGGAACTGGGTGCCTGCTGAAATCAATCAGCAGGCACCCTGGGTCAATGCCAAGGGAGGTTCTTTGACCCTCCCCCCGTATCGGCGATCGCTGCGGATTAACCCCTTCTATGCCGCCTCAGGCTGGGTCTCCTAGGCAACCTGTTTGCGTACTACTCACTGTAGTACACGAACAGGCAATGCATTACAATACAAATGTATTGTAATGCATTGCAGAGGGGATCAGACCCCCAAAAGTGAACATCAGAAATAAAGTTAAGAAAAAAAAAGTTTTTTAATAAAATTAATAAAGTAAAAAACGGCCCTTTCCCCTTATTTTATAATAAAAAAACACACACATATTAGGCATCGCCACGTCTGTAATGACTGGCTCTATAAATATATTGCATGATCCACCCTGTCTGATAAATACTATTAAAAAAAAACAAAAAAATACACGGTGTAAAAAAAAGCAATTTTTGTCACCTTACATCACAAAAAGTGCAACACCAAGTGATCCAAAAGATGTATATGTGATGAAAAATCGATCTCAGAATGGCCTGTATAAGTAAAAGCATTTTAAAGTTATTCACACATAAAGTGACACTGGTCAGTTTTAGAAAAAATAGCCTGGTCCTTAGTTGAAAAATGTCCGTGTCCTTAAGGGGTTAAAGTCTGCCGTGTATATTAGCCTGGTGCACCTTCCTTTGCACCCCCCTTACAATTTCCAGATTATGTATACAGGCACTGATGTATACAGGCATTGGCCACCGTTTCCACCGTTTAAACTCTTGTTTTTATCAAAACCGCAGAATGGGGCAGATTTACTAAGCCTGTAGGTGGCCTAACCTTCCAGTGAGCAGGCTGTCTGCACTAGATTTATCCCAGGGGCTCAGGCTGGCTCAAGCTGGCTCAAGCTGGCTCTCTGACTCTATAACAACTATCACTTGGCTAAGGGTATGTTAACATCTGCATTGGAGACTCCATTCGGGGCCATCAAAAAGACCGGACAAAAAATTCTGCATGAATCATATCAAAACAATGGAAATACAAAGCGGTGATGTGAACTTACAACTTTTACTTCATTTTCCCACTAAACGTTTTCCACTTTTCAAGCGAGTTGGAAAAAGTTGTAGAATCCATAATTGTGTCAATATGTGCTACAGATTCTAGGTGCAGACACATACATCTGGGCAAATATGTTTTCTAGTATACTGAACTTGTGGTTGTAATTGTTCACATATTTATATGGTTGCTGATGTTCTGATAAATAAGTGAATATTGTGTTCCGTGTGAGATTGTGAACCACATGCAAACAAGAGAGAATTTGATTGGCTGTCCATCTTTGGTTCTTTGGACATTGTGACATCAGACACATTATATAAGGAGCTGCAGAGCTAACATTCTCTTGAGGGTTGTAGTTGACAGTGGAGTACTTTCAGTGTTGGTGAGCAGTTTGTACGCATTGAATATGGACAGTGAGGACTACCCAGATGAGAAATGGAGAAAGAAAGTCGAGGAGGCAGAGACAGCATTCTGGCCTTCTCAATTTGGAGAGGTCTTTTGGCCCAGTCTAGAGACCATTCCTGAAGAGGAAGAGAATGAGGAAGGAGAGCGGATACAGGATTACAAGGAAGAGAATGGAGATATGGACAAGCAAGACAACATCATTGGACTAAGAGGATTCCAAAATTGCTTTGACCTTGATAAAAATCGGTGAGGAAGAGGAGGAAAGTGAAAAGATTCACAAAAGAAGAAAGCGGTGGATTCCAAAATGTCTCAGAAAGAACAACAACCGCAGAGGAGCAAAGGCCCAGAAATCGGGATTTCTTAGTGCAGTCTTCTGCTGTTGCAACATCAGGACATTGGAATAATGGACTAAACATCAAAAACAGTTCCACCATCATAACATCAGACGTTCATATTAACATCAGTATTTAAAGATAATATTGGACTTACCATCTTCATCAGTGACCAAGCACCTGACATAAGACCTGCAGGGCTGGAGATACCGTGAACATATCATCTGAGAGTTTTCAAGCATTCACGGATTTAATGTTCGTTATTTATAGTTATTATTTTTATTTGATTAACTCTTAAAAAATAAAATCGTTTTCTCTCAGCTCATGTGCTTTCTTTCCATATTTAGGGTCCATTCACACGTCTGTGTGTGTTTTGCGGATCCTCAAAAGACAGACATCGGCGATGTAAGTTCTGCATATTTTGCGGACCGCACATCGCCGGCACTTAATAGAAAATGCCTAATCTTGTCTGCAATTGCGGACAAGAATAGGACATGTTCTATTTTTCTCGGGGACGGAATTGCGTACCCGGAAGTGCAGATCCGCAATTCTGGATCCGGGCAGCACATTGTGCGGCCCCATAGAAATGAATGGGTCCGCAATTCCGTTCCGCAAAATGCGGAACAGAATCGCGGACGTGTGGATGGACCCTTAATGTAGGCATACAGATGTCATGGGGTGGGGGGGATCAGAACATAGAGCCGCTAACTAGATGTGGCACTAGTGGATTTGCTGCATGGTAAGGGATTACAGGGGCGGGCTGGGCCGGACGGCAGGCAGGTAAATGCCCCCCAGGCCGCCTAAAAAAACGACCACCGGGCCACCCATCTTTAACAAAAATTATTTATTATCTTTTATTCTTCAGGGCCGCACCGCCGATCACCACAAGCGGCGCGGTCCTGGATATAATTGTGGCGGGGTGGTGGTGTCTGTGTGCTGTGGGGCAGAGGAGGGACTCAGGGAGAGGCGTGTCCCTCCCCTGTTCTTCTGATAGGCCACAGGCACTAATGCCTGCAGCCTATCAGAGGCCGACTCAGGCAGCGCGATGTCGTCATTATCATCGCGCCGCCTGAGTCGGGCGGCACACAGCAGGGACACAGGCCGGAAGAGGCCTGCATCGCTGCTGATGGAGATAAGTATTAGTGTTTTTTTTTTCTTTGCGGGGGGAGCTGGCACTATGTGGGGGGGGGGGGGTCTGGCACTATAGGGGGATCTGGCACTATAGGGGGGGCTTGCACTATAGGGGGGCTGGCACTATAAGGGGGCTGGCACTATTGGGGGGATCTGGCACTATTGGGGGGGATCTGGAACTATGGGGGGCTGGCACTATAGGGGGGCTGGCACTATGGGGGAGCTAGCACTATGGGGGAGCTAGCACTATAGGGGGACTGGCACTATGGGGGACCTGGCACTTTTGGGGGATCTGGCACTATTGGGGGGATTTGGCACTATGGGGGCTTGCACTATAGGGGGGCTGGCACTATGGGGGAGCTAGCACTATGGGGGGCTGGCACTATGGGGGGGCTGGCACTATGGGGGGAGCTGGCACTATGGGGGGGAGATGGCACTATGGGGGGGGAGCTGGCACTATGGGGGGGAGCTGGCACTATGGGGGGCCTTACACTATGAGAGGAGCTGGCACTATTGGAGGAGCTGTCACTATGGGGGCATTTCTTACTGGCACATTATGGGGGGCACCATGGGGGAGAGGAGCACTATGGGGGTATCTTGGGGCTCTAAAGTGGCTTTTTTTTATTATTGGCACATTCTGGGGGGCACTATAGGGGAGAGCAGCACTATGGGGCATCTGGTGTTACTATAGGGGCATTATTTGGGGGCACTATGGGGAAGTGGGGGCACTAAAGGGGCCTTTTGTATTGGAACATTATGGGGGGCACTATGGCATTTGGTGGCACTAAGGGGGCATTTTTTACTGGCACATTATGGGAGGCATTATAGGGGAGAGCGGCACTATGGGGCATTATTTGGGGGCACTATGGGGGAGTGGAGCACTATTGGGGCATATGGTGGCACTAAGAAGGGGCATTTTTTTACTGGCACATTGTGAGGGAGAGGAGCACTATAGGGGCATCTGCTGGGGCACTAAGAAGGGGCATTTTTTTACTGGCATATTATGGGGGACACTATGGGGAAGTGGGAGAGGAGCACTATGAGGGCATTTACTGGGGCACTATATAGGGGTATTTCATACTGGCATACATTATGGAGACATTAGCTCGACTGCGGGCACTAAGCAGGGGTATTTCATGTACTGTCATATTATAGGGAGAATTAGTACTACTAGGGGGTATTATGGGGAGCTTTACTACTACTGGGGGGCTATGAGGAACATGATTACTAGGGCACTAAAGGGGCATTATTTCTACTAAGTGTGCTCTGGCAGATAATTATTTCTATTGGTGGGATTTTGGGGAGCCCTGTTACTTTGGGGGGCACCCTGGCATAGTATCAGCTTAGCACAATTATTTTTGGGGGACATTATCTTTATACTATTAGTGTCTGGGCGCAGTTATTTTTTAGAGCACTGTGTGCCAATAATTGTTTAAGGGGGCACTATCTGTTTGGTAGTATTATTCCCAGGGGTACTGTTTCTGCAGTATAGTATTGGGGGCACAGCGGGCACAGTATTGGGGGCACTATCTGTGTGGTAGTAGTATTTCCAGCTGGACTGTTTCTGCAGTATAGTATTGGGGTGGCAGGAAAGGGTGTTCAGAAGATGTGAAGATGATGGAAATGTGGGAAACTAATGTCTGTTTGTTATTCTCTGCAGAGATGGGAGATGGCTGAAAAATCATCATGGCGGTCTGGTCTGAATGGAGAAGATGAGGAAAGAGAACGTCTACAACAAAGGTGACATCACTGGATGTAAGAGGTATGAGGTGCTATGTAGGAGAGGAGCCATTTGCAGAAGGAGGATTCAGAGCTGGGTGAGGACGGCCAAAGGGGGCAGCAGACCACGGGCGGGTGGCAGATGGTGGGGGGAACCACAGGCCTTGAGCGGAGGAGCTTCCTGGCTGTAGCTGGCTGTTTATTGTATGATTTGAAGCAGGCAGTGCAGCCAGGACAGGTCTCCCCTCTCCGTATGATTTGTAGAGACAGGCCTCAACTATAGAATGTCAGCGGTACAGTGTTTGTTGGGAGTGGCCTATTATATGTAGGGGGAGATTTAATAATGGGCGGGGCTAAAATGGGCCACTTGACTGGATTTGCCCCCCAGGACTAAGGCTGCCAGCCCTCCCCTAGATGCAGTGTTTTTTCCACAGAAACATCCACGTGGAAAAACTGCACATAATCCGCATAGTGTGCAGGTGAACGTACAGAATATCCACACAAATTTATGTCTTTGAAACCAAACCCCACCAAAAACAATAAGAGGACGACATTTGTCGCGTGACAGATAGGCCACAACTACACTGCAACATTTGTTGCGCGACATTTTGTTCCACCAATGTCGCGCGATAATTTTTATAATGGCAGTCTATGGTGTCGCACTGCAACATGCGACATGCTGCGACTGCAATGCGACAGTCGTAGAAAAATCCATCTTGAGCAAAATGTCACGCGACAAATGTCGTGGAGTAGACCTAGCCTAAGTGTTAATTGCGGGTTTCGGCGTGCATTAGGTCAGTTTTGCCACAGATCTTACCCTTCCTTTGAAAAGAGTGAAATCCACACCAAAGCCACAAATATAGCCGACATGCTGCAGATTTCTAAATCCGCACGGCAAAGTGTACATGTGCAATCTCATACACCTTGCTGTACATTTAGGCCAGCTGCACACTGCAGATTTGTGTGCAGAAAATCTGCATGGATTCCTCACCAAAGCCGCACAGTGTGGCCATGTGGTTTTTGGGGTGGATTTCCCGCAGATCTCATCCTTCCAGGGTGAAATCCACTCGAGAAAAATGCAGCAACACCTGACATGCCGCAGATTTCAAAATCCACATATCGGGTCAATTTCTGCACCTAAGGAAAAAAGAACATGTAGATGAGATTTGTCTAATCTCATACACTTTGCTAATACTCTATTACGCTGCGTTTTTCCCACATGAAAATCTGCACCATGTGCAGGCATCCTAAAAGTGACCTCCATGGTGAAAATACTTAGAAATCTGCATTTCAGGTCAAATTCTGTGCTGAAAATGTCCGCTTTATGTAGATGCGGTTTGTTAAAATATCAATAGGGCTTTTAAAGAAATCAGTCCTTTCTTTTGTCTTTTAACCCCTTATGGACCGGGCTCATTTTCCCCTTAAGAACCAGGTCATTTTTTGGAAATCTGGTCAGTATCACTGTATGTGTTATAACTTTAAAACGCTTTTACTTATCCAGGCCATTCTGAGATTGTTTTTTTCGTCACATATTGTACTTCATGACACTGGTAAAATGGAGTTGAAAAAAATCATTTTTATTTATAAAAAATACCAAATTTACCAAAAATGGTGAAAAATTTGCAAATTTCCAAGTTTTAATTTCTCTACCTCTATGATACATAGTAATACCTCCAAAAATAGTTATTACTTTACATTCCCCATATGTCTACTTCATGTTTGGATTATTTTGGGAATGACATTTAATTTTTTGAGGATGTTGCAAGGCTTAGAAGTTTAGAAGCAAATCTTGGAATATTTCAGAAATTTTCAAAAACCCACTTTTTCAGGACCAGTTCAGGTCTGAAGTCACTTTGTGAGGCTTACTTAATAGAAACCACCCAAAAAGAAACTACATCCCATTCAAGAAACTACACCCCTCAAGGTATTCAAAACTGATTTTACAAACGTTATTAACCCTTTAGGTGTTCCACAAGAGTTAATGGCAAATGACAAAACTCATTATTTATTGCCCTGATTCTGTAGGTGTCAGAAACAACCCATATGTGGACGTAAATTACTGTACGGCCACAAGGTAGGGCGTAGAGGGAAAGGAGCGCCATGTGGTTTTTGGAAGGCAGATTTTGATGGATTGGTTTTTTGACACCATGTCCTATTTGAAGCCCCCCTGATGCACCCCTAGAGTAGAAACTCCATAAAAGTGACCCCATCTAAGAAACCACACCCCTCAAGGTATTCAAAACTGATTTTTCAAACTTAGTTAACCCTTTAGGTGTTCCACTAGAGTTATTGGCAAAGGGAGATGAAATTTCAGAATTTAAATTTTTGGGCAAATTTTCAATTATAATCCATTTTTTCCAGTAATAAATCAAGGGTTAACAGCCAAACAAAACTCAATATTTATTGCCCTGATTCTGAAGTTTGCAGAAACACCCCATATGTGGTCATAAATTACTGTACGGGCACATGGTAGGGTGTAGAGGGAAAGGAGCGCCGTGTGGTTTTTGGAAGGCAGATTTTGCTGGACTGGTTTATTTACATCATGTCCCATTTGAAGCCCCCCGATGCACCCCTAGATCAGAAACTCAATAAAAGTGACCCCATTTTGGAAACTACGGGATAAGATGACAGTTTTGTTGGGGCTATTTGTAGGGTACATATGATTTTTGGTTGCTATACATTACATTTTTGTGAGGCATGGTTGCCAAAAATAGAAATTTCATCTCCATTTGCCATAAACTGTTGAGGAACACCTAAAGGGTTAATAAAGTTTGTAAAATCAGTTTTGAATACCTTGAGGGGTGTAGTTTCTTAGATAGGGTCACTTTTATGGAGTTTCTACTCTAGGGGTGCATCAGGGGTTCTTCAAATCGGACATGGTGCCATAAAAAAAGGCCATCAAAATCTGCCTTCCAGAAACAATATGGCGTTCTTTTCCTTCTGCGCAGTGGTGTACCTCCAATAGAGGCAGACCACGCAGCTGCTATGGGGCCCCTGGGGGAAGGGGGCCTGCAGTGGAGGATAGGCCCCGCCCACTAATTACACTTGTATGGCTACCTGAGAAAGTAAGAGGTGGAGAAGGACCTTTGGTGATGTTATCAACCATGTGACCAGTGCAGGAAGCCAATGAATAGCAGAGCAGCAGAAATCTAAAGGACCTATGGTGATGTCATCAACCATGTGACCAGTGCAGGAAGCCAATAAATAGCAGAGCAGCAGAAGTCTAAAGGACCTTTGGTGATGTCATCATCATGTGACCAGTGCAGAGGAGTGGTGAAAGACCTGTGGCATATCACTGTGAGGGGGCGGAGCTTCTGTGTGGTGCCTGGAGGAGAGGTTAGTGGTGTTCTGGGATAACCCATAACATCCTAGAAAAGCTGGGAGTTGTAGTTTTGTCGTATTATATGTTTCTCAATGTAATTTAAACGTATGCCCTAGTACAGGCTGGTAATGCTGGGAGTTGTAGTTCTCTCCTCCTATACCCCCTCTTTTAAATGTATACTGATGCCCCATAATAAGTCTGGCCATACTGGGGGTTATAGTTATTTCTTTTTAAAGCTCTTACCTGGTACAACTAGATGATGTCCTATAATCTGGACATGCTGAGAGTTGTAGTTCTCTTTTCTTAGGCTGGATTCTCATCACAGTTTAGTTTTCCATTTTGCATGCAGGACTTTTTTCTGTCTAAAATAACGGATCTCCGACAGATATGGCATAAACGGATGCCAAATGTGCAGAACTGATGCTTGAAATACAGGATCATTTTTTTTCTTTATTTTTCTGTTCATCTGACCGATCAGAAGAACTGAAAACTAAACGGTGATATGAACCCGGCCTTATACTCTGTGTAATATCTACTTCTATCTGATCATAACAGCCTGGACATGCTGGAAATTGTAGTTCTCTCCACTTTCACCTCTCCCTGTGTTGCTCCCTAATTTCCAATAATAATCTGGTGATGATGAGACTTGTAGTCCCTTGTCACTATTATAATGTTCTGCAGCAGCAGAGGTGAGTATTAGGCTTCGTTCACATCTGTGCTGGTGACGTTCGCTGTTCTGCCGTCATAGGAGCAAATCAACGAAAATCACTGCAGTTCCGGATCTGGCGCTTCATGGACGACAACACCTGACGGATCCCGCTGACTATGATGAGATCTGTCAGGTTTCCATCTTCCAGGCTATAAAATTGTGTCTAGCATTTATGACTTGATCCACGAATGAGGCCCCAACACAGATGTGAATGAAGCTTTTTATGTCCTGCAGCAGCTGAGGTATGCATTAGGAGGTTCTGACAGTTCATAAGGTAAGGGGGGCTATGGTGGCACTGGTATACTATTATGCCAGCACCACCATAGCCCCCCCCCCCCCCCCCCATGAGCTGTGCTTGTGTGCTGCTTATAGTGGAAAGTGCCCTAAGACAATGAATGGGGACAATCAAAAGCGGGTTTTTTCCCGGTATTGAGACCCTATGACGGATCTCAATACCGGAAAATAGAAACGCAAGTGTGAAAGTAGCTCCTAATGTCTACACGGCTGCAACTGCTGGGGGTATGGCAGGGGAGAAGCCAGGGCAGGTGGTGGGATGGGCCAGTGGACGGAGTTAGTGGGGCCCCATTAAGATTCTTGCTATGGGGCCCAATGATTTCTATGTACGCCCCTGCTTCTGCGCCCTGCTGTTTGGTCATTCAGCAGTTTACGACCACATATGGGGTGTTTCTGTAAACTGCAGAATCAGGATAATTAATATTAAGTTTTGTTTGTCTGTTAACCCTTGCTTTGTAACTGAAAAAACTGATTAAAATGGAAAAGTTGCCAAAAAATAGCTGTTTTTACACGGTTTTTATTTAATTTTTTAGACCGTGTTCATCTGAGGGGTTAGGTTATGGGGTATTTTTATATAGCAGATTCTTACGGATGCGGCGATACCTAATATGTCAGTTTTCTTTTAGTTTTTAACCGATTATCTTAGATAGTGGCTAATTTTTGGGGGGATGAGAGGACGGTTTTATTGGCACTATTTTGGGGGCGTATGACTTTTTGATCACTTGCTATTACACTTTTTGTGAGGTAAGATGACAAAAAAAAAATCATTTTTTTTGCACCGTTTTTTATGGGGTATTTTTATAGAGCAGATTCTTACAGACGCGGCGATACCTAATATGTCTTTTTTTATTTATTTTAGTTTTACAAAATAATATTTTTGCCCCAAATAATTTTTTGTTTTAGTGTCTCAAGTCTGAGAACCATAGTTTTTTTTTCGATTGTCAGTGGCTAAATGGAATTAAAATTGAGGAAGGGGATTATAAATTTAGTACTCCATGGAAGTGTGGTACTTCCTGAAGCAACCGTCAATGCAGAGGCCCGGATGATCGGGGCACGGGTCCCACTGAGTGGTGGTGTCCTTCCATATCCCCCTCCTGTTACACACTCTGCACTTTTTTTGGGGACTGTCTCTTATTTCCAGTATGGGGGACCACACCTGCAAAGTGTTGGCCAGGGACGATCCGGGCGCCTCCAGTTCCCGAGGTACTCCGGCCTTCTCATTCCCAGTCACAAAAGGTCAGGGCCTTGAGGACTGCCTCATAGAACTGGAGGAATTTCCCGGTGTTGCCAGCGCTCTGGGAAAGCACAAAAGAGTTGTACAAGGCAACCTGTACCAAGTAGACCATAACTTTTTTGTACCATGCCCGGGTTTTGCGCATGGCATTATATGACTTGAGGACTTGATCAGAGAGATCAACTCCTCCCATATACCAATTGTAGTCGGCGATACAATCGGGCTTGAGGACCGTTGCCGCGGTACCTCGCACAGGGACATGGGTGATGCCGTTACCGTGAATTGTAGACAGTACAAGGACATGCCTCTTGTCCTTATATCTGACCAGCAAAAGGTTTCCACTGGTAAGGGCACGCGTCTCACCCCTGGGGATAGGTACCTGTAGGGGGTGGGTAGGGTGTCCCACGGTCCCACAAGCGGACGTGGATCTGGCGGCGAGGGACTTGAACAAGGGGATACTAGTATAAAAGTTATCCACGTACAGGTGGTAACCTTTATCTAGCAGTGGGTGCATAAAGTCCCACACAAGTTTCCCGCTAACACCCAGAGTGGGGGGACATTCTGGGGGTTGAATACGGGAATCTCGCCCCTCGTACACACAAAACTTGTAAGTGTACCCTGAGGTACTCTCACAAAGTTTGTACAGCTTCACGCCATACCTCGCCCACTTAGAGGGAACATACTGGCGGAAAATGAGTCTCCCCTTGAAAGCAATGAGAGACTAATCTACCGCGACCTCCCTTCCAGAGACATAGGCCTCCAAAAATCTGGCCCCAAAGTGATCGATGACCGGCCTGATTTTGTACAGGCGGTCATAGGCAGGATCACCTTGGGGGTGACATACTGCATTATCTGCATAATGCAGACATTTCCGGATGGCCTCAAACCGCATATGTGTCATGGCCGTACTGTAAAGTGGGGTCTGGTAGAGGACATCCCCATTCCAGAAATCCCTGACACAGTTTTTTTTGACTAGGCCCATGTGCAGCACGAGGCCCCAAAACGTCCTCATCTCGGCTACACTGACCAGAGTCCAGCCACCGGCCCTAGCCAAAAAGGAGCCCGGGTGTTGAGCAATAAACTGTTGGGCGTACAGGTTATTTTGCTCCACCATCAGATTCACAAAGTGGTCACTGAAAAAAAGACTAAAATAGTCATATTCAGTGAAGCCCACTGTGGGAATCTGGATTCTTGGTTGGCCAACAAAATCAGGAATCACAGGTTCAAAAGGCTATGGGGTACACCAGACAAGTTCACCCGTAGGGGGCTCAGGTGGACTTATCTGGTGGTCCGGAAAACTAGTACGAGCCCCAGAGCTGCTCGTACTAGTGTGGGCCACAGGGTCCCTGGCATGGCAGTCCCCTTGGGGGCTCATCATCATCGCTAGATGATGAGGAGGACGTGGATGACAAGAGGAAAGTGGGGTCATCCTCGTCTTCACTGGGACTCTCGGATTCAGATGCAAGCGGGGCGTATGCCTCTTCGCGAGCCATAGGGGAGTGTGTGTGTGTGTGTGTGTGTGTGTGTGCGTGGAAAACTTTATTCAGTGTGCGTGTGTGTGGTGGACGGGTGTTTGTGTACTTTGCCCTACACCTAACAAAAAATATATATATAAATAACTAAAAAAATGGAAAATTCCAAAAAGTGCAAAAAAATTAATAAAGATTCAAACGCGCTGATCAGTGGTACGAAGCTGATCAGCGGTGGGGTGGGCGATGCGCTAACAGTGGCCGGACGCTAAGAGTGCCGGCCACAGTCAGAGCATACAAAAAAAAAAACCACTTGCGCCCAAGAAAAAGGTGTGTGTGGTGGCGGAGGGGCAAGCTGCAGCACCCCTGGGGGGTCTAGGGTCACACGGGTGCTAGACCACGACAAAAAAACTTTATTTTTTTCCCTGATTCTCCCTCACTATCCCTGCCTAATCTAGGGAGAGCCCTACCTCTCCCAAATACACAGATTTGTGCCTGATAGCACAAAAAACTCACAGTACAGCCAAGCTCCTCTCTCCCACTCCACGGACCTGTATGAGCGGGGAGAGGAGCTCCGGCAATTAAAAATTGCCGCTGCCCCTGCCCACCTTCCCATCCAGCCAATCAGAAGTGATCCTGAGAGGTGGCATAGAGACAGGAGACATTAATGAAAGCTGTCATTATAAGATAATTACAGATCTTTTGGCAATCATTGACAGGCTAACTCAGGTATACATGCCTAGCTCTAATAAAGTAGCAAATAAAAAAAATATGACAGTTACCCTTTAAGCTCTATAGCTCAGTGGTTAAGGTTCTTGCCCTTAATGTACAAGGTTGTGAGTTAAAATCCCCCAAGAAACATTTTGAAAATAGAGGCTAAATAAAAGTTATATACACAGGCTGTCCCCGACAGTGCAAAGTTAGATTTTATTGAGGAAAAAAATAGAGCAAAACGTAAAATATGACCAACTAACACCCGTATTAACCCACACTAACCTTTTTAACTTGTGTAACCAGTATTTTTTGTTGGGCAAGGTGGCAACCCTAATAGCGCCCCCCCCCCCCCCAAGCTACAGGACTCACTTCGTGCAAAATATTTTTTTTATTTTCATTGCGATAGTCTGACCCACTTTTTTATAGTTATGTCTACGGAGATGTGGGGGGGCTCATTTTTTGCGGGACGATATGCTGTTGACAGTACCATTTTGGGGGGTGTATGACTTGATCACTTTTTATTAAATTTTCTTGGGAGATAAAGTGATGAAAAAAATGTGAATCTGACTTTTTTTCATTTTGTTCTGTTAAGCCATTCACCATATGGGCTAACTTTTTAAAATAATTTAATAGTATGGGTGTTTTCTCGCATGCGGCGATGCCCACAATGCTATATTTTTTTTATTCTTTTTATTTCGGGGAATGGGGGATTTTAATTTGTAATTTTTTTTATATTTTCAAAACTTTTTTTTACTTTTTGTAAAGTCCCCCAAGTAAACCACAATCATCAGATATTATTTGTGGAGGTATTATTATGTATTATAGAAGTAGAGAAATTGAAATTTGGTAACTTTGGATTTTTTTTATAAATATTATTTTTTTTTTACTCCATTTTACCAGTGTCATAAAGTACAATATGTGATGAAAAAACTATCTCAGAATGGCCTGGATAAGTAAAACCGTTTTAAAAGTGACACTGGTCCTTAAGGTGACAAAGAAAAAAATAGTCTGTTTTCAATTTTTTTTATTCAATATGACAAATGTCATATATCACATAAACAAAATTAATGAAAGGCACTTACTAATGTATTGTGATTGTCTATATTGCTTCCTTTGCTGGCTTGATTCAATTTTCAATCACATTATACACTGCTCATATCCAGGAGTCATGACCACCCTGCAATTCATTAGCGGTGGTCGTGCTTGCACACCATAAGAAAAAGTGTCAGCCTCTCTGGTGGTTGCGACAGTGGGAATACTTACAGAAACACTTAAAGGGGTTGTCCGGGATTGGGGACATTTGTCTATTAATAACATAAATCTAATAAATCTAATAACATAAACATTACAAACATGCATGTGGTACCTTTAGAGCATATTGGTGAAGCCCTGTTTTGCTGCTTTCAATTCATGGCCGGAAGTGAGTATTTTCTTATCTTCAGTGACGTACCGGGTCCCTGGCAGGCGAGCAAAGCTTCCTCTTCCTCTGCTCACGGAGCCCGGTGACGTCACTGGCAGTCTAGAATGCAGAGAGGTTGGAGGGGCGGTTACTTGTCCGGGCGGCATCGCGATAAGCCCCGCCCCCAGTCAGTGATGTCACCGAGCCTTCAGCATTACATTGAATGGAGGAGCATTACTATGCTTAGAAATATATAACAAAGAAAGGCGGCTCTCCACAGGTTTTTTGGAAGAACAGGTGCTCTTGCTCAATTTGACTCACCCTCGTCAGTTAAAATTTAAAATAGTAGATTGATGAGCAGGCACTCTAAATATGGTACATGGAAGACAATTTTATTAAATATTAAAATATAGAGATATAAAACCATAAAATACAAATATATTATCAATAGTAGCAAGATATATAATCAGAATAATTTTAGCAACAATGGCAATAAGACAGCAAACAGTCACTAATAGCAGTTGGAGGATATTGATAGTATGGACAGCAATTGATATGCATATATAGAAATATATATAAAAACAGAAACTTTTTCTAAAATTGGATTAGTGGTGATAGTTCCATATATTAATCCCCATGTAGTGTATTCCACTGTCTGTTTAAAGGTTGAATCGCTATATGATATAGCAACAACGTAGCAACACTGTTTCTATTTGTAACACTCTGACATCAATGTTGCCGTTTTGAAAGTGCCGCTATTTACTTGCCTAGGGGTCTTCTTTCTTTATATAATGTAGACACAGTGCCACTTTTTAATGTAGACACAGTGCCACTTTTTAATGTAGACACAGTGCCACTTTTTAATGTAGACACAGTGCCACTTTTTAATATAGACACAGTCCCGCTTTTTAATATAGAGATAATGAATCTTCAGTTGTGCAATTCGATTTACTCACAGTTGCGCTGCTCTCTGGTGCGGCGTCCCGCTCCTAATGTGAGAACAGGCTGACCTTTAGTGTATGGATCCTCCGGTCACAGCTTCTTTACAAAGTCGGCGTTCCACGTGTAATGGCGGCGTCTCTGTTTACCAGTTCCGCCTCTCCAATGTCCAGGATGCCACTTGATTTCTTTATCCAGCTGTCGGGGTTCCACTTTGTAGATGTTAAGGTCTAATCTTGTGAGGTTTTTTCAGTTTCTCTTAGAGCGCTCCAGCGGTGTAGTTATAATCTTCATATGCTTGTTCACCCAATATATAGATATACCATTCCGGATTAAATTCCGGCCTTTTTGACAGACCGACACAGGATAAAAAGGAAACAGAGTGTTAATATGCTTGACCACTGAGGAAGGAGCAAGTCTGAGCTCCGAAACATGTTTGGGTGAACAAGCATATGAAGATTATAACTACACCGCTGGAGCGCTCTAAGAGAAACTGAAAAAACCTCACAAGATTAGACCTTAACATCTACAAAGTGGAACCCCGACAGCTGGATAAAGAAATCAAGTGGCATCCTGGACATTGGAGAGGCGGAACTGGTAAACAGAGACGCCGCCATTACACGTGGAACGCCGACTTTGTAAAGAAGCTGTGACCGGAGGATCCATACACTAAAGGTCAGCCTGTTCTCACATTAGGAGCGGGACGCCGCACCAGAGAGCAGCGCAACTGTGAGTAAATCGAATTGCACAACTGAAGATTCATTATCTCTATATTAAAAAGCGGGACTGTGTCTATATTAAAAAGTGGCACTGTGTCTACATTAAAAAGTGGCACTGTGTCTACATTAAAAAGTGGCACTGTGTCTACATTAAAAAGTGGCACTGTGTCTACATTAAAAAGTGGCACTGTGTCTACATTATATAAAGAAAGAAGACCCCTAGGCAAGTAAATAGCGGCACTTTCAAAACGGCAACATTGATGTCAGAGTGTTACAAATAGAAACAGTGTTGCTACGTTGTTGCTATACCATATAGCGATTCAACCTTTAAACAGACAGTGGAATACACTACATGGGGATTAATATATGGAACTATCACCACTAATCCAATTTTAGAAAAAGTTTCTGTTTTTATATATATTTCTATATATGCATATCGATTGCTGTCCATTACTATGCGTGTTAGCATAGAAAACTCCTCCCATCAGAATTAGCTAATGGGGCAGAAGGCTTTAGAAAGGAGGAATTCCTTTCACCACAGGATGACATGGCCGTGCTAATTGCATACATTGCATTTAGACAATGGCATGTTAATGGCGTAAAAAAAAAAAGATAATAAAACAATGGCTCAGTTGAAAGAAAAGGTAATATTAGTGTAATCAGTCTGCTTCTTTTTTTTTTGTTGATTTGAAATAAACGGATAATCCTATTTATGTAATGAGGCGGCTTTTGTGTAGTTTAAAATATTTTTTTTAGCCCCGTACTTGAGTTTTGGAATAAATCTTTTTTGCGCATTCTCCTTTTGGAGTTGCAGTGTGTGCATTTCCCTTTCCTGTGGTTATAAATCGGTTTCAACTGGTCAGTATATAAGGTTTACCTTGAAATATGTATATATATATATATATATATATATATAATCGGAAACGGACAGCAACTCCAAAGATACCAAAAATATATTTATTGGGCCACAGTGGCACAGTGAGGCGACGTTTCGGCTCCAAATCCCGAGCCTTTCTCAAGCAACACAACACAACTGATAGTGCACAGTATAAATAGGTGTACATAATTAAAAAATAACAATGATCAACTAGAATGTGTCGTTTCTGAAGAAACCACAAGATGTTGGCTTGTCGTCTGATTGGCTGTTGGTGGCTCCACCCACTTTTTTGAATTTTAATAACAGTCCACCAGTGACCAACTGCGCCAAGTTTGAAGACGGTGCCAATCAAAGTCTAAGAGCGGCGGCGGTTTGAATTTTTCCCATTTAAACACATGGCTGGAATTTGATTGGCCGATGTAGACTCCGCCCACTTTTATCAATTTTGACCTTTGCCTCACACTGACCCACCCTGCCGAGTTTGGGTGCTGTGGCTTAAAAACTGTGAGAATGACAGCTGTTTAAAGGTTTCTTATTGAAGTCAATAGGGAAAATCTGATTGGTTGTTTGTGGCTCCGCCCACTTTTTAGCGTCCCCAAAATGAGATCTACATTGTCACAGTCCGCCAGTGACCAACTGTGCCAAGTTTTACTACCCTGCCATTAACAGTCTAAGAGCAGCGGCAGTTTGAATTTTTCCCATTTAAACAAATGGCTGAAATTTGATTGGCCGTTGTAGACCCCGCCCACTTTTTCATAATTTTTGGAATCCAGTCACCCAATGACCTACGGTGCCAAGTTTGGGTATTCTGGCTTCAATACTGTGAGAATGACAGCAATTTAAAGGTTTCTCATTGAAGTCAATGGGGAAAATCTGATTTGTTGTTGTTGGCTCCGCCCACTTTTTAAATTTTTGATTCCAAAGTAATCTATCACCTGATTTCAGCGATCTGAAGCCCCTGACATCAATCATGGCAGCATTTTTCAATTTTCTGGAATTTTTTTTCTCCATATTGACATCAATGAAAGAAATCTGATTGGTTGTTTTTGGCCCCGCCCACTTTTCAAAATTTTAATCCTAATCCTAAATTGCCCAACTGTACCAAGTTTGGGGAGCCTGCCATTAACAGTCTAAGAGCAGCGGCAGTTTGAATTTTTCCCATTTAAACAAATGGCTGAAATTTGATTGGCCGTTGTAGACTCCGCCCACTTTTTCATAATTTTTGGAATCCAGTCACCCAATGACCTACGGTGCCAAGTTTGGGTATTCTGGCTTCAATACTGTGAGAATGACAGCAATTTAAAGGTTTCTCATTGAAGTCAATGGGGAAAATCTGATTTGTTGTTGTTGGCTCCGCCCACTTTTTAAATTTTTGATTCCAAAGTAATCTATCACCTGATTTCAGCGATCTGAAGCCCCTGACATCAATCATGGCAGCATTTTTCAATTTTCTGGAAATTTTTTTCTCCATTCTGACATCAATGAAAGAAATCTGATTGGTTGTTTTTGGCCCCGCCCACTTTTCAAAATTTTAATCCTAATCCTAAATTGCCCAACTGTACCAAGTTTGGGGAGCCTGCCATTAACAGTCTAAGAGCAGCGGCAGTTTGAAGTTTTCCCATTTAAACAAATGGCTGAAATTTGATTGGCCGTTGTAGACTCCGCCCACTTTTTCGTAAATTTTTGAATCCAGTCACCCAATGACCTACGGTGCCAAGTTTGGGTATTCTGGCTTCAATACTGTGAGAATGACAGCAATTTAAAGGTTTCTCATTGAAGTCAATGGGGAAAATCTGATTTGTTGTTGTTGGCTCCGCCCACTTTTTAAATTTTTGATTCCAAAGTAATCTATCACCTGATTTCAGCAATCTGAAGCCCCTGACATCAATCATGGCAGCATTTTTCAATTTTCTGAAATTTTTTTTCTCCATATTGACATCAATGAAAGAAATCTGATTGGTTGTTTTTGGCCCTGCCCACTTTTCAAAATTTTAATCCTAATCCTAAATTGTCCAACTGTACCAAGTTTGGGGAGCCTGCCATTAACAGTCTAAGAGCAGCGGCAGTTTGAAGTTTTCCCATTTAAACAAATGGCTGAAATTTGATTGGCCGTTGTAGACTCCGCCCACTTTTTCATAATTTTTGGAATCCAGTCACCCAATGACCTACGGTGCCAAGTTTGGGTATTCTGGCTTCAATACTGTGAGAATGACAGCAATTTAAAGGTTTCTCATTGAAGTCAATGGGGAAAATCTGATTTGTTGTTGTTGGCTCCGCCCACTTTTTAAATTTTTGATTCCAAAGTAATCTATCACCTGATTTCAGCGATCTGAAGCCCGAGACATCAATCATGGCAGCATTTTTCAATTTTCTGGAAAATTTTTTCTCCATATTGACATCAATGAAAGAAATCTGATTGGTTGTTTTTGGCCCCGCCCACTTTTCAAAATTTTAATCCTAATCCTAAATTGCCCAACTGTACCAAGTTTGGGGAGCCTGCCATTAACAGTCTAAGAGCAGCGGCAGTTTGAAGTTTTCCCATTTAAACAAATGGCTGAAATTTGATTGGCCGTTGTAGACTCCGCCCACTTTTTCGTAAATTTTTGAATCCAGTCACCCAATGACCTATGGTGCCAAGTTTGGGTATTCTGGCTTCAATACTGTGAGAATGACAGCAATTTAAAGGTTTCTCATTGAAGTCAATAGGGAAAATCTGATTGGTTGTTTGTAGCTCCGCCCACTTTTTAATGTCCCCAAAATGTGACAGAAATTTTCAGGTTGACCCCATGACTGAGTGACCCAAGTTTGGTGAGTTTCACTCCGAAGCTGTATGAGTGACAAACGTTTGCATTTTTCCAATAAAACTCTATGGGTTTGAATGTCTCATTGTAGTCAATGGGGAGAATTTGATTGGTTCTGTGTGGCCCCGCCCACATTTTCGGGTTTCCGAAATGTGCTAACAAATTGCGTGTTGACCCCATGACTAAGTGACCCAAGTTTGGTGACTTTAGTTTAAAATCTGTGCGACTGGGAGCGATTTGAAAATTTTCCCTGTCAAAGTCAATGGGAAAAACGTGGATTTTGGGGGCCCTTTCCCAGGGGCCCGGAGGGTGGGATCGGTTAACAAAGCACAAGCAAGGTACTAGGGAGGGTGCCGACCAATTCTGCAAAGTTTGGAATTTGTACTCCTAAAAATGTCGGAGGAGTAGCAATTTGAAGGTCTCATTACAGTCAATGGGGAGATTTTGATTGGTTCTGTGTGGCCCCGCCCACTTTTTGGGGGCCCCGAAATGTGCACTAAATTTTCGGGTTGACCCCATGACTAAGTGACCCAAGTTTGGTGACTTTAGTTTAAAATCTGTGCGACTGGGAGCGATTTGAAAATTTTCCCTGTCAAAGTCAATGGGAAAAACGTGGATTTTGGGGGCCCGTCCCAGGGGCCCGGAGGGTGGGATCGGGTAACAAAGCACAAGCAAGGTACTAGGGTGGGTGCCGACCAAGTGAGCAAAGTTTGGAATTTGTACTCCCAAAAATGTCGGAGGAGTAGCAATTTGTAGGTCTCATTACAGTCAATGGGGAGATTTTGATTGGTTCTGTGTGGCCCCGCCCACTTTTTGGGGGCCCCGTAATGTGCCCAAAATTTTCGGGTTGACCCCATGACTAAGTGACTTAAGTTTGGCGACTTTAGCTTCAAAGGCTGGCGAGTGGGAGCGATTTGAAAATGTACCCTGTCAAAGTCTATGGGAAAAAAGGGGGCGTCCGGGGCCCGCCACGGGGGCCCCGGGGGTGGGATCGCTTATAAAAGCATAAGCAACTCGAGTCGCTATAGGTCGAAGAAGTGTAGAAAGTTTGGGGTATGTAGCCCCAAAACTGTAGGAGGAGTAGCGTATAGAAAACGCGGCTAAGAATAATAATAAGAATAATAATAATAATAATAAGCTGAAACGCTTTTTGACAATCGAATAACAGTATGTTGGCTTTTACAAGCCAACATAATAATCATAAATAGTGTACAACACAATCAAAAGATCAATATATCATGATTATAAAAAGTAACAGTATAACGAAACGGATCCAATGATACATAATTGTATTTGTGATATACAAAAAATAATGTGAATCAATATAATATGAAATATAAGTATAAGTGGCTCCAATATATATCATCTGTTTCGAATCCCTTTAATTACATTAAATAAAAACAAGGAGGAGCAAAGAGGGGGCCGATGACAACATACCACAGAGTTAGCGTGTCTTCACATCTCCGCAATGGCCACAGTTGGCGTCTACCTCGATAGAATGCGCAGGCGTCAAGGTCCGTCCCGGCAAGATCACATCATGTGACGCCTAACTTCAGCGTCCCACGTCACAACCTGCGCCGCGAGTTGCACAATGTCCATTGCTCTCCAGTGCGCATGCTCACACAACTGTGACAGCAAACACGCCATCTTGATTACTGGACAGAGGGCCCACAATTGATTAATTTACATATTCCGTGGCTAACCGAAGGCAAATAAGGAAACCATGTATCCCTGTCAAGGGATCATGGTAATCCTACAATGGGCATGCAATATGCGCCAGGTCGACACCCCCATATCGATCGTGCAGCAAGTGCCGCCCCAATCACGCCTCCAGGAATCGCCACAAACAGGGTTCTCCTTATAAATATATATATGTAGACACATTTGCGGGATCTGTCGGAACATGGCCCGACTCCCAAGCATATATCTTCTAAGTATAACCAATTTATGGACCAAGTTGGATGTGGGACACGATATATCTCAAAGTGGTAATATTGCATATTACCACAGGATAATGCAATATTACCACTTTGAGATATATCGTGTCCCACATCCAACTTGGTCCATAAATTGGTTATACTTAGAAGATATATGCTTGGGAGTCGGGCCATGTTCCGACAGATCCCGCAAATGTGTCTACATATATATATTTATAAGGAGAACCCTGTTTGTGGCGATTCCTGGAGGCGTGATTGGGGCGGCACTTGCTGCACGATCGATATGGGGGTGTCGACCTGGCGCATATTGCATGCCCATTGTAGGATTACCATGATCCCTTGACAGGGATACATGGTTTCCTTATTTGCCTTCGGTTAGCCACGGAATATGTAAATTAATCAATTGTGGGCCCTCTGTCCAGTACTCAAGATGGCGTGTTTGCTGTCACAGTTGTGTGAGCATGCGCACTGGAGAGCAATGGACATTGTGCAACTCGCGGCGCAGGTTGTGACGTGGGACGCTGAAGTTAGGCGTCACATGATGTGATCTTGCCGGGACGGACCTTGACGCCTGCGCATTCTATCGAGGTAGACGCCAACTGTGGCCATTGCGGAGATGTGAAGACACGCTAACTCTGTGGTATGTTGTCATCGGCCCCCTCTTTGCTCCTCCTTGTTTTTATTTAATGTAATTAAAGGGATTCGAAACAGATGATATATATTGGAGCCACTTATACTTATATTTCATATTATATTGATTCACATTATTTTTTGTATATCACAAATACAATTATGTATCATTGGATCCGTTTCGTTATACTGTTACTTTTTATAATCATGATATATTGATCTTTTGATTGTGTTGTACACTATTTATGATTATTGATCATTGTTATTTTTTAATTATGTACACCTATTTATACTGTGCACTATCAGTTGTGTTGTGTTGCTTGAGAAAGGCTCGGGATTTGGAGCCGAAACGTCGCCTCACTGTGCCACTGTGGCCCAATAAATATATTTTTGGTATCTTTGGAGTTGCTGTCCGTTTCCGATTATATGCAAGGGTAAGCAGTGAATTCCCTGGACATAGCACCCGGTCTAAATGGTGTGAATTGGTGCTGCCATACGTTTCTTTTTATATATATATATATATATATATATATAGATAGATATAGATGGGAGTGTGCCCCTTACAGTGTGACGGTCTCCGGTATGTTTATGGATGCATGTGGGAGCGTGCCCCTTACAGTGTGACGGTGTCCGGTATGTTTATGGATGCATGTGGAAGTGTGCCCCTTACAGTGTGACGGTGTCTGGTATGTTTATGGATGCATGTGGAAGTGTGCCCCTTACAGTGTGACGGTGTCCGGTATGTTTATGGATGCATGTGGAAGTGTACCCCTTACAGTGTGACAGTGTCTGGTATGTTTATGGATGCATGTGTAAGTGTGCCCCTTACAGTGTGACGGTGTCTGGTATGTTTATGGATGCATGTGGAAGTGTGCCCCTTACAGTGTGACTGTGTCCGGTATGTTTATGGATGCATGTGGAAGTGTGCCCCTTACAGTGTGACAGTGTCCGGTATGTTTATGGATGCATGTGGAAGTGTGCCCCTTACAGTGTGAAGGTGTCCGGTATGTTTATGGATGCATGTGGGAGCATGCCCCTTACAGTGTGACGGTGTCCGGTATGTTTATGGATGCATGTGGAAGTGTACCCCTTACAGTGTGACAGTGTCTGGTATGTTTATGGATGCATGTGGAAGTGTGCCCCTTACAGTGTGACTGTGTCCGGTATGTTTATGGATGCATGTGGAAGTGTGCCCCTTACAGTGTGACAGTGTCCGGTATGTTTATGGATGCATGTGGAAGTGTGCCCCTTACAGTGTGACGGTGTCCGGTATGTTTATGGATGCATGTGGGAGCATGCCCCTTACAGTGTGACGGTGTCCGGTATGTTTATGGATGCATGTGGAAGTGTGCCCCTTACAGTGCGACGGTGTCCGGTATGTTTATGGATGCATGTGGAAGTGTACCCCTTACAGTGTGACAGTGTCTGGTATGTTTATGGATGCATGTGGAAGTGTGCCCCTTACAGTGTGACGGTGTTCGGTATGTTTATGGATGCATGTGTGTGGAAGTGTGCCCCTTACAGTGTGACGGTGTCTGGTATGTTTATGGATGCATGTAGAAGTGTGCCCCTTACAGTGTGATGGTGTCCGGTATGTTTATGGATGCATGTGGAAGTGTACCCCTTACAGTGTGACAGTGTCTGGTATGTTTATGGATGCATGTGGAAGTGTGCCCCTTACAGTGTGACTGTGTCCGGTATGTTTATGGATGCATGTGGAAGTGTGCCCCTTACAGTGTGACAGTGTCCGGTATGTTTATGGATGCATGTGGAAGTGTGCCCCTTACAGTGTGACGGTGTCCGGTATGTTTATGGATGCATGTGGGAGCATGCCCCTTACAGTGTGACGGTGTCCGGTATGTTTATGGATGCATGTGGAAGTGTGCCCCTTACAGTGCGACGGTGTCCGGTATGTTTATGGATGCATGTGGAAGTGTACCCCTTACAGTGTGACAGTGTCTGGTATGTTTATGGATGCATGTGGAAGTGTGCCCCTTACAGTGTGACGGTGTTCGGTATGTTTATGGATGCATGTGTGTGGAAGTGTGCCCCTTACAGTGTGACGGTGTCTGGTATGTTTATGGATGCATGTAGAAGTGTGCCCCTTACAGTGTGATGGTGTCTGGTATGTTTATGGATGCATGTGGGAGCATGCCCCTTACAGTGTGACAGTGTCCGGTATGTTTATGGATGCATGTGGAAGTGTGCCCCTTACAGTGTGACGGTGTCCGGTATGTTTATGGATGCATGTGGAAGTGTACCCCTTACAGTGTGACAGTGTCTGGTATGTTTATGGATGCATGTGGAAGTGTGCCCCTTACAGTGTGACTGTGTCCGGTATGTTTATGGATGCATGTGGAAGTGTGCCCCTTACTGTGTGACAGTGTCCGGTATGTTTATGGATGCATGTGGAAGTGCGCCCCTTACAGTGTGACGGTGTCCGGTATGTTTATGGATGCATGTGGAAGTGTGCCCCTTACAGTGCGACGGTGTCCGGTATGTTTATGGATGCATGTGGAAGTGTACCCCTTACAGTGTGACAGTGTCTGGTATGTTTATGGATGCATGTGGAAGTGTGCCCCTTACAGTGTGACGGTGTTCGGTATGTTTATGGATGCATGTGTGTGGAAGTGTGCCCCTTACAGTGTGACGGTGTTCGGTATGTTTATGGATGCATGTGGAAGTGTGCCCCTTACAGTGTGACGGTGTCCGGTATGTTTATGGATGCATGTGTGTGGAAGTGTGCCCCTTACAGTGTGACGGTGTCCGGTATGTTTATGGATGCATGTGGAAGTGTGCCCCTTACAGTGTGACAGTGTTCGGTATGTTTATGGATGCATGTGGAAGTGTGCCCCTTACAGTGTGACGGTGTCCGGTATGTTTATGGATGCATGTGTGTGGGAGCGTGCCCCTTACAGTGTGACGGTGTCCGGTATGTTTATGGATGCATGTGGAAGTGTGCCCCTTACAGTGTGACAGTGTTCTGTATGTTTATGGATGCATGTGGAAGTGTGCCCCTTACAGTGTGACAGTGTTCGGTATGTTTATGGATGCATGTGGAAGTGTGCCCCTTACAGTGTGACGGTGTCCGGTATGTTTATGGATGCATGTGTGTGGGAGCGTGCCCCTTACAGTGTGACTGCGTCCGATATGTTTATGGATGCATGTGGAAGTGTGCTTCTTACAGTGACGGTGTTCGGTATGTTTATGGATGCATGTGGAAGTGTGCCCCTTACAGTGTGACTGTGTTCGGTATGTTTATAAATGCATGTGGAAGTGTGCCTCTTACAGTGTGACAGTGTCTGGTATGTTTATGGATGCATGTGGAAGTGTGCCCCTTACAGTGTGACAGTGTCTGGTATGTTTATGGATGCATGTAGAAGTGTGCCCCTTACAGTGTGACGGTGTCCGGTATGTTTATGGATGCATGAGGAAGTGTGCCCCTTACAGTGTGACGGTGTCCGGTATGTTTATGGATGCATGTGTAAGTGTGCCCCTTACAGTGTGACAGTGTCTGGTATGTTTATGGATGCATGTGGAAGTGTGCCCCTTACAGTGTGACGGTGTCCGGTATGTTTATGGATGCATGTGGAAGTGTGCTTCTTACAGTGACGGTGTTCGGTATGTTTATGGATGCATGTGGAAGTGTGCCACTTACAGTGTGACAGTGTCTGGTATGTTTATAGATGCATGTGGAAGTGTGCCCCTTACAGTGTGACGGTGTCCGGTATGTTTATGGATGCATGTGGAAGTGTGCCCCTTACAGTGTGACGGTGTTCGGTATGTTTATGGATGCATGTGGAAGTGTGCCCCTTACAGTGTGACTGTGTTCGGTATGTTTATAAATGCATGTGGAAGTGTGCCTCTTACAGTGTGACAGTGTCTGGTATGTTTATGGATGCATGTGGAAGTGTGCCCCTTACAGTGTGACGGTGTCTGGTATGTTTATGGATGCATGTGGAAGTGTGCCCCTTACAGTGTGACAGTGTCTGGTATGTTTATGGATGCATGTAGAAGTGTGCCCCTTACAGTGTGACGGTGTCCGGTATGTTTATGGATGCATGAGGAAGTGTGCCCCTTACAGTGTGACGGTGTCCGGTATGTTTATGGATGCATGTGTAAGTGTGCCCCTTACAGTGTGACTGTCTGGTATGTTTATGGATGCATGTGGAAGTGTGCCCCTTACAGTGTGACGGTGTCCGGTATGTTTATGGATGCATGTGGAAGTGTGCCCCTTACAGTGTGACGGTGTCCGGTATGTTTATGGATGCATGTGGAAGTGTGCTTCTTACAGTGACGGTGTTCGGTATGTTTATGGATGCATGTGGAAGTGTGCCACTTACAGTGTGACAGTGTCTGGTATGTTTATGGATGCATGTGGAAGTGTGCCCCTTACAGTGTGACTGTGTCCGGTATGATTATGGATGCATGTGGAAGTGTGCCCCTTACAGTGTGACGGTGTCCGGTATGTTTATGGATGCATGTGGAAGTGTGCCCCTTACAGTGTGACAGTGTCTGGTATGTTTATGGATGCATGTGGAAGTGTGCCCCTTACAGTGTGACGTGTTCGGTATGTTTATGGATGCATGTGTGTGGGAGCGTGCCCCTTACAGTGTGACTGCGTCCGATATGTTTATGGATGCATGTGGAAGTGTGCTTCTTACAGTGACGGTGTTCGGTATGTTTATGGATGCATGTGGAAGTGTGCCCCTTACAGTGTGACTGTGTTCGGTATGTTTATGGATGCATGTGGAAGTGTGCCTCTTACAGTGTGACAGTGTCTGGTATGTTTATGGATGCATGTAGAAGTGTGCCCCTTACAGTGTGACGGTGTCCGGTATGTTTATGGATGCATGAGGAAGTGTGCCCCTTACAGTGTGACGGTGTCCGGTATGTTTATGGATGCATGAGGAAGTGTGCCCCTTACAGTGTGACGGTGTCCGGTATGTTTATGGATGCATGTAGAAGTGTGCCCCTTACAGTGTGACAGTGTCTGGTATGTTTATGGATGCATGTGGAAGTGTGCCCCTTACAGTGTGACGGTGTCCGGTATGTTTATGGATGCATGTGGAAGTGTGCTTCTTACAGTGACGGTGTTCGGTATGTTTATGGATGCATGTGGAAGTGTGCCACTTACAGTGTGACAGTGTCTGGTATGTTTATGGATGCATGTGGAAGTGTGCCCCTTACAGTGTGACGGTGTCCGGTATGTTTATGGATGCATGTGGAAGTGTGCCCCTTACAGTGCGACGGTGTCCGGTATGTATATGGATGCATGTGGAAGTGTGCCCCTTACAGTGTGACAGTGTCTGGTATGTTTATGGATGCATGTGGAAGTGTGCCCCTTACAGTGTGACGGTGTTCGGTATGTTTATGGATGCATGTGTGTGGGAGCGTGCCCCTTACTGTGTGACTGTGTCCGATATGTTTATGGATGCATGTAGAAGTGTGCTTCTTACAGTGACGGTGTTCGGTATGTTTATGGATGCATGTGGAAGTGTGCCCCCTTACAGTGACAGCGTCCGGTATGTTTATGGATGCATGTGGAAGTGTGCCCCTTACAGTGTGACTGTGTCCGGTATGTTTATGGATGCATGTGGAAGTGTGCCCCTTACAGTGACGGTGTTCGGTATGTTTATGGATGCATGTGGAAGTGTGCCCCTTACAGTGTGACGGTGTCCGGTATGTTTATGGATGCATGTGTGTGGGAGCGTGCCCCTTACAGTGTGACTGCGTCCGATATGTTTATGGATGCATGTGGAAGTGTGCTTCTTACAGTGACGGTGTTTGGTATGTTTATGGATGCATGTGGAAGTGTGCCTCTTACAGTGCGACGGTGTCCGGTATGTTTATGGATGCATGTAGAAGTGTGCCCCTTACAGTGTGACGGTGTCTGGTATGTTTATGGATGCATGTAGAAGTGTGCCCCTTACAGTGTGACGGTGTCTGGTATGTTTATGGATGCATGTGGAAGTGTACCCCTTACAGTGTGACAGTGTCTGGTATGTTTATGGATGCATGTGGAAGTGTGCCCCTTACAGTGTGACAGTGTCCGGTATGTTTATGGATGCATGTGGAAGTGTGCCCCTTACAGTGTGACGGTGTCCGGTATGTTTATGGATGCATGTGGGAGCATGCCCCTTACAGTGTGACGGTGTCCGGTATGTTTATGGATGCATGTGGAAGTGTGCCCCTTACAGTGACGGTGTTCGGTATGTTTATGGATGCATGTGGAAGTGTGCCCCTTACAGTGTGACGGTGTCCGGTATGTTTATGGATGCATGTGTGTGGGAGCGTGCCCCTTACAGTGTGACTGCGTCCGATATGTTTATGGATGCATGTGGAAGTGTGCTTCTTACAGTGACGGTGTTTGGTATGTTTATGGATGCATGTGGAAGTGTGCCTCTTACAGTGCGACGGTGTCCGGTATGTTTATGGATGCATGTAGAAGTGTGCCCCTTACAGTGTGACGGTGTCTGGTATGTTTATGGATGCATGTAGAAGTGTGCCCCTTACAGTGTGACGGTGTCTGGTATGTTTATGGATGCATGTGGAAGTGTACCCCTTACAGTGTGACAGTGTCTGGTATGTTTATGGATGCATGTGGAAGTGTGCCCCTTACAGTGTGACAGTGTCCGGTATGTTTATGGATGCATGTGGAAGTGTGCCCCTTACAGTGTGACAGTGTCTGGTATGTTTATGGATGCATGTGGAAGTGTGCCCCTTACAGTGTGACTGTGTCCGGTATGTTTATGGATGCATGTGGAAGTGTGCCCCTTACAGTGACGGTGTTCGGTATGTTTATGGATGCATTTGGAAGTGTGCCCCTTACAGTGTGACGGTGTCCGGTATGTTTATGGATGCATGTGTGTGGGAGCGTGCCCCTTACAGTGTGACTGCGTCCGATATGTTTATGGATGCATGTGGAAGTGTGCTTCTTACAGTGACGGTGTTTGGTATGTTTATGGATGCATGTGGAAGTGTGCCTCTTACAGTGCGACGGTGTCCGGTATGTTTATGGATGCATGTAGAAGTGTGCCCCTTACAGTGTGACGGTGTCTGGTATGTTTATGGATGCATGTAGAAGTGTGCCCCTTACAGTGTGACGGTGTCTGGTATGTTTATGGATGCATGTGGAAGTGTACCCCTTACAGTGTGACAGTGTCTGGTATGTTTATGGATGCATGTGGAAGTGTGCCCCTTACAGTGTGACAGTGTCCGGTATGTTTATGGATGCATGTGGAAGTGTGCCCCTTACAGTGTGACGGTGTCCGGTATGTTTATGGATGCATGTGGGAGCATGCCCCTTACAGTGTGACGGTGTCCGGTATGTTTATGGATGCATGTGGAAGTGTGCCCCTTACAGTGCGACGGTGTCCGGTATGTTTATGGATGCATGTGGAAGTGTACCCCTTACAGTGTGACAGTGTCTGGTATGTTTATGGATGCATGTGGAAGTGTGCCCCTTACAGTGTGACGGTGTTCGGTATGTTTATGGATGCATGTGTGTGGAAGTGTGCCCCTTACAGTGTGACGGTGTTCTGTATGTTTATGGATGCATGTGGAAGTGTGCCCCTTACAGTGTGACGGTGTCCGGTATGTTTATGGATGCATGTGGAAGTGTGCCCCTTACAGTGTGACAGTGTTCGGTATGTTTATGGATGCATGTGGAAGTGTGCCCCTTACAGTGTGACGGTGTCCGGTATGTTTATGGATGCATGTGTGTGGGAGCGTGCCCCTTACAGTGTGACTGCGTCCGATATGTTTATGGATGCATGTGGAAGTGTGCTTCTTACAGTGACGGTGTTTGGTATGTTTATGGATGCATGTGGAAGTGTGCCACTTACAGTGTGACTGTGTTCGGTATGTTTATAAATGCATGTGGAAGTGTGCCTCTTACAGTGTGACAGTGTCTGGTATGTTTATGGATGCATGTGGAAGTGTGCCCCTTACAGTGTGACAGTGTCTGGTATGTTTATGGATGCATGTAGAAGTGTTCCCCCTTACAGTGTGACGGTGTCCGGTATGTTTATGGATGCATGAGGAAGTGTGCCCCTTACAGTGTGACGGTGTCTGGTATGTTTATGGATGCATGTAGAAGTGTGCCCCTTACAGTGTGACGGTGTCTGGTATGTTTATGGATGCATGTGGAAGTGTACCCCTTACAGTGTGACAGTGTCTGGTATGTTTATAGATGCATGTGGAAGTGTGCCCCTTACAGTGTGACTGTGTCCGGTATGTTTATTGATGCATGTGGAAGTGTGCCCCTTACAGTGTGACTGTGTCCGGTATGTTTATGGATGCATGTGGAAGTGTGCCCCTTACAGTGTGACGGTGTCCGGTATGTTTATGGATGCATGTGGAAGTGTGCCCCTTACAGTGCGACGGTGTCCGGTATGTTTATGGATGCATGTGGAAGTGTACCCCTTACAGTGTGACAGTGTCTGGTATGTTTATGGATGCATGTGGAAGTGTGCCCCTTACAGTGTGACGGTGTTCGGTATGTTTATGGATGCATGTGTGTGGAAGTGTGCCCCTTACAGTGTGACGGTGTCCGGTATGTTTATGGATGCATGTGGAATTGTGCCCCTTACAGTGTGACGGTGTCTGGTATGTTTATGGATGCATGTGGAAGTGTACCCCTTACAGTGTGACAGTGTCTGGTATGTTTATAGATGCATGTGGAAGTGTGCCCCTTACAGTGTGACTGTGTCCGGTATGTTTATTGATGCATGTGGAAGTGTGCCCCTTACAGTGTGACTGTGTCCGGTATGTTTATGGATGCATGTGGAAGTGTGCCCCTTACAGTGTGACGGTGTCCGGTATGTTTATGGATGCATGTGGAAGTGTGCTTCTTACAGTGACGGTGTTCGGTATGTTTATGGATGCATGTGGAAGTGTGCCCCTTACAGTGTGACGGTGTCTGGTATGTTTATGGATGCATGTGGAAGTGTGCCCCTTACAGTGTGACTGTGTTCGGTATGTTTATAAATGCATGTGGAAGTGTGCCCCTTACAGTGTGACGGTGTCCGGTATGTTTATGGATGCATGTGGAAGTGTGCCCCTTACAGTGTGACAGTGTCCGGTATGTTTATGGATGCATGTGGTAGTGTGCCCCTTACAGTGTGACGGTGTCCGGTATGTTTATGGATGCATGTGGAAGTGTGCCCCTTACAGTGTGACGGTGTCCGGTATGTTTATGGATGCATGTGGAAGTGTGCCCCTTACAGTGTGACGGTGTCCGGTATGTTTATGGATGCATGTGGAAGTGTGCCCCTTACAGTGTGACAGCGTCCAATATGTTTATGGATGCATGTGGGAGCGTGTCCCTTACGGTGTGACGGTGTCCGGTATGTTTATGGATGCATGTGGGAGTGTGTCCCTTACGGTGTGACGGTGTCCGGTATGTTTATGGATGCATGTGGGAGTGTGCCCCTTACAGTGTGACGGTGTCCGTTTGTCTCTTAGTGCTGCAAACACTGAGCACATGACAGATGCCAGAGACAGAGTAAGGAGAAGTTTATGGACGTACATATGGGGATGAATATGAGGCAAGAGGATGAATATGTATGAGGGGGGCGGATCGAAGGAGGAGTGGATGCTGTGCAGTATGCATAAATATGTATGAGGGGGGCGGATCGAAGGAGGAGTGGATGCTGTGCAGGATGCATGAATATGTATGAGGGGGGCGGGTGCAGGGACACGATGTTAGACAGGAGAAATCAGCAGATGCCGCCCTGCACTGAGACCCACAATGCAGTGCGGCAGGAAGTGAAGGAACAGATATGTAAACAATGTGTTCAGGGCTGTAGGAGCCAGGCTCCAGTGTAAAAGATGCCTCAAACCTCCTTGGGAACATAGACTTAGGTACTAAAGGTGAGCAAGATGTTTTAAAATATATATATTTGATCCCGGACAACCCCTTTAAGAAAATATGAAAACCGACTATTTTTTCTTTTTTCATTTTCCCAAAACCAAAAATAATAAATCTATCAGGGGAGAAAACAGAACCGGATCGCACATCCACAATGCTATGCTTTGCTCTAATTAAACTCGCCACTCAGCGCCATATTCTAGTGTACAGCCCCCCCCCCCCCATACTACATGCTGTGCAAGAGGCATTAGTGTACATTTTGATCAAAAAGCATGAGCCCCCTCACCACGCCAAGGTCACTGACCCAGTCAGACTTAGGCCGCCCTTCTAATACAGGGACAGCCATTCATCTGAAATGAAATACCCGGCCGGATGTGGACGAGGCGTCCCCCGGCACAATCAGCTGTTTTCTGCAGATGTTGAGAGAACATCAGCTGACGTCTCCAGCGGCCATATTTTCAGTGAACAAGGAGTGAAGGAGCGACAGCTCCTTTCACTTAGGGGTTTGCCACGAGGTCTGAATTAATTTAGGGTTCTGGTCAGAGGTTAGAATACATGTTTTGTCCTGGTTTGGGTCTGAAATAATTCAGAGGTCAGGTCTGGGGTCTCAATGACATACACAGCAGCGGTAATGCCCAGTGTGCTCGGACTGCTTTCTCCTGCTTCCAGTTCATCAACTTCAGGAACTGAATGTTCACTTGTCACCTTATATGTATGATCCACAACTGGTATTGACACAATATAATGTTATTCAGTTCACCTCCGGTATGTGGTTCCAATGTTATGGCTGATGGGTGTGTAATGTGCTGTGCACCGCAGCTGGGCAGCCATAGCGCAGAGCAAGTGTTCATTGCAACTTTAATTCTGATGCCCTTTCCTTAGGTTAGGCCATCAGTGCTGGAGTCTGCCATGTCCCCTTCATAGTATACACAGGCACAATGCACTGCCCTTTCTGCAGACCATGCCCAATTCTAACAGGCCACACCTCCTTTTCATGACATGGCACTGCCCCCTCCGTGTACATTTGGGTGCCAGAGCTGCATCTGATCCCACACACAGGTTCATGGAGGACTGTAGTACGAGAAGTGCCAGAATGCTTCCGTGACGCCCAGGAGATTTGCCAACTCATGCAATAGATCTCTCCGTTTTCAGGAGCCTCCTGGATATTCTTTTTTCTTTTCTTTTTGCGTTTTATCTCAAATACTGAATTAAATTAAACATATCGCAAAAAAAGGTTAAATACAAAAGCAGAGAAATAAAAATTTAGAAAACTTAGAAAAACAGTCTCTTAATGGCTTGTATAATTAAAGCATCCCAAAGTTACAGATTTTTAAACCTAGGCTCTGTCAGGAAGGGGAAAAATAATAGCAACGGGATAAAATTAATAATAATGCTTATTTACGGCATAGTGGAATAAAAAAAATGTTTTTCTTTAACCATATGTACCCTGCTATAAACAAAAAAGTTGAAGTATTTCAGGGGAAAAAGAGGAAAAGTATGGACACTAATGGGAAATTTAATTTGCATCAACCCTACCAACACTTTGCTATGGGGGTAATAATTGGTCCTTTAACCGCCTCCGGACCGCCTAACAAAGGATCGCGGTCCGGAGGCGGCCGTCTCAGGCAGAGGGACACATCTATGCCTCATCTCGCGAGATGCAAGACTTCCTGTGAACACGTGCACACAGGCGCGCACGTTCACAGGATCGGAAGGTAAGCGAGTGGATCTACAGCCTGCCAGCGGCGATTGCTCGCTGGCAGGCTGTAGATGCGATTTTTTTGAACCCCTAACAGGTATATTAGATGCTGTTTTGATAACAGCGTTTAATATACCTGCTACCTGGTCCTCTGGTGGTCCCTTTTGTTTGGGTCACAGGCAGCTCAGTAATGAGTAGCACCAATCACCACACTACACTACACCCCCCCCCCCTGTCACTTATTAACCCCTGATCACCCTATATAGACTCCCTGATCACTCCCCTGTCATTGATCACCCCCCTGTCATTAATCACCCCCCTGTAAAACTCCATTCAGACCATGGATCGGATCCGCAAAACACATACGGACATCTGAATGGAGCCTTACAGGGGGGTGACCAATGACAGGGGGGTGATCACCCCATATAGACTCTATGATCACCCCCCTGTCATTGATCCCCCCCCCCTGTAAGGCTCCATTCAGACGTCCGTATGTGTTTTGCGGATCCACGGATCCATGGATCGGATCTGCAAAACACATAGGGACGTCTGAATGGAGCCTTACAGGGGGGTGATCAATGACAGGGGGGTGATCAGGGAGTGTATATGGGGTGATCACCCCCCTGTCATTGATCACCCCCCTGTAAGGCTCCATTCAGACGTCCGTATGTGTTTTGCGGATCCACGGATCCATGGATCGGATCTGCAAAACACATAGGGACGTCTGAATGGAGCCTTACAGGGGGGTGATCAATGACAGGGGGGTGATCACCCCATAAACACTCCCTGATCACCCCCCTGTCATTGATCACCCCCCTGTAAGGCTCCATTCAGACGTCCGTATGTGTTTTGCGGATCCGATCCATGGATCCGTGGATCCGCAAAACACATACGGACCTCTGAATGGAGCCTTACAGGGGGGTGATCAGGAAGTCTATATGGGATGATCACCCCCCTGTTAGGCTCCATTCAGACGTCCATATGTGTTTTACGGATCCACGGATCCATGGATCGGATCCGCAAAACGCATACGGACATCTGAATGGAGCCTTACAGGGGGGTGATCAATGACAGGGGGTGATCACCCCATATAGACTCCCTGATTACCCCCCTGTCATTGATCACCCCCCTGTAAGGCTCCATTCAGACATCCGTATGTGTTTTGCGGATCCAATCCATGGATCCGTAAAACACATACGGACGTCTGAATGGAGCCTTACAGGGGGGTGATCAATGACAGGGGGGTGATCAGGGAGTCTATATGGGGTGATCTCCCTGATCACCCCCCTGTCATTGATCACCCCCTGTAAGGCTCCATTCAGACGTCCGTATGTGTTTTACGGATCCATGGATCGGATCCACAAAACACATACGGACGTCTGAATGGAGCCTTACAGGGGGGTGATCAATGGCAGCGGGGTGATTACCCCATAAACACTCCCTGATCACCCCCCTGTCATTGATCATCTAGGCTGCAAAAAAGTGTCTCACATGTGGTATCGCCGTACTCAGGAGAAGTTGGGCAATGTGTTTTGGGGTGTCATTTTACATATACCCATGCTGGGTGAGATAAATATCTTGGTCAAATGCCAACTTTGTATTAAAAAAATGGGAAAAGTTGTCTTTTGCCGAGATATTTCTCTCACCCAGCATGGGTATATGTAAAAAGACACCCCAAAACACATTGTCCTACGTCTTCTGAGTACGGCGATACCACATGTGTGACACTTTTTTGCAGCCTAGGTGGGCAAAGGGGCCCACATTCCAAAGAGCACCTTTAGGATTTCACAGGGCATTTTTTACACATTTTGATTTCAAACTACTTCTCACGCATTAGGGCCCCTAAAAGCCAGGGCAGTATAATTACCCCACAAGTGACCCCATTTTGGAAAGAAGACACCCCAAGGTATTACGTGAGGGGCATGGCGAGTTACTAGAATGTTTTATTTTTTGTCACAAGTTAGCGGAAAATTATGATTTTTTTTTCTCACAAAGTTTCATATTCCACTAACTTGTGACAAAAAATATAAAATTCTAGGAACTCGCCATGCCCCTCACGGAATACCTTGGGGTTTCTTATTTCCAAAATGGGGTCACTTGTGGGGTAGTTATACTGCCCTGGCTTTTTAGGGGCCCTAATGCGTGAGAAGTAGTTTGAAATAAAATGTGTAAAAAATGCCCTGTGAAATCCTAAAGGTGCACTTTAGAATGTGGGCCCCTTTGCCCACCTAGGCTGCAAAAAAGTGTCAGACATGTGGTATCGCCGTACTCAGGAGAAGTGTTTTGGGGTGTAATTTTACATATACCCATGCTGGGTGAGATAAATGACACCCCAAAACACATTGCCTAACTTCTCCTGAGTATGGCGATACCACATGTGTGCCACTTTTTTGCAGCCTAGGTGGGCAAAGCGGCCCACATTTCAAAGAGCACCTTTAAGTGCATTTTTTACACATTTTTATTTCAAACTACTTCTCACGCATTAGGGCCCCTAAAAAGCCAGGGCAGTATAACTACCCCACAAGTGACCCCATTTTGGAAAGAAGACACCCCAAGGTATTTCATGATGGGCATAGTGAGTTCATGGAATTTTTTATATTTTGTCACAAGTTAGTGGAATATGAGACTTTGTAAGGGAAAAAAAATATCATAATTTTCCGCTAACTTGTGACAAAAAATAAAAAGTTCTATGAACTCACTATGCCCATCAGCGAATACCTTAGGGTGTATACTTTCCCAAATGGGATCATTTGTGGGGTTTTTCTACTGTCTGGGCATTGTAGAACCTCAGGAATCATGACAGGTGCTCAGAAAGTCAGAGCTGCTTCAAAAAGCGGAAATTCACATTTTTGTACCATAGTTTGTAAACGCTATAACTTTTACCCAAACCATTTTTTTTTTAATCAAAGACATGTAGAACAATAAATTTAGAGAAAAATTTATATATGGATATCGTTTTTTTTTTTTTTTAAATTGCAACTGAAAGTGAAAAATGTCATTCTTTTGCAAAAATGTGTTAAATTTCGATTAATAACAAAAAAAGTAAAAATGTCAGCAGCAATGAAATACCACCAAATGAAAGCTCTATTAGTGAGAAGAAAAGGAGGTAAAATTCATTTGGGTGGTAAGTTGCATGACCGAGCAATAAACGGTGAAAGTAGTGTAGTGCAGAAGTGTAAAAAGTGGTCTGGTCATTAAGGATGTTTAACCGCTTTAAGTCCGCCCATAGGATATAAACGTCCTATGGGTGGACCTCTATTTCTGAAAGCACGTTTTAAAACGTCCTTTCAGAAATAGCAGCTGCACGCTAATCGTGCAGCTGCTGATCGGGTTGCCCGCTGTCAGTGACAGCAGGGCAACCCAGAGAGAAGGCAGGGATAGTTCCCAGGTGTCCCTGCCTTCTAGATCGCTGCAGACACAGCGCTCACCGAGCGCTGTGTATGCAGAGCAGGAAGCGCTATGCGCTTCCTGTTCCGGCCCGGCGGTCATGTGACCGCCGGGACCGGAGAGTACAGGAGCTGTGTGAGGTCTCTCACAGACCTCGATCAGCCCTGCACTGAGGCTGTACAGCTCAGTATTGCGCTGTACAGCCTCTCTGGGGGGTGTATTTCCACTGTAACTGGGGCTACTATGTCAGCCCCAGTTACAGGAGAAATCAACAGTGAAAAAGAAAAGAAAAAGTGAAGCAAATGTCCCCCAGAGGTCTTGTATGACCTTATGGGGGACGAAAAGTAAAAATAAAAATAAAATAAAGGGTTGAAAAAATAAAATAAAAAAAAGTTTCACATGAAAAAAAAAAAAAGGTCCCCAAGTAAGGAATAAAATAAATAAATTTAAAAATAGAAAAAATAAAATAAAATAGACATATTTGGTATTGCCGCGTCCATAAAAACCAGCTCTATAAAAATATCACATGAGCTAACCCATCAGATGAACACCGTAAAAAAAAAAAAAAAAAACTGTGTCAAAACAAGCAATTTTTGTCACCTTGCATCACAAAAGGTGCAACACCAAGTGATCAAAAACGCGTATGTCCCACAAAATGGTACCAATAAAACCGTCACCTCATCCCGCAAAAAATGAGCCCCTACATAAGAAAATCTCTCAAAAAATAAAAAAAACTATAGCTCTTAGAACATGGAGACACTAAAACATCATTTTTTGGTTTCAAAAATGCTATTATTGTTTTAAAGTGAGACAAATAAAAAAAAGTATACATATTAGGTATTGCCGCGTCCGTAAAAACCAGCTCTATAAAAATATCACATGAGCTAACCCCTCAGATGAACACCGTAAAAAAAATCAAATAAAAACTGTGTCAAAACAAGCAATTTTTGTCACTTGCATCACAAAAGGTGCAACACCAAGTGATCAAAAACGCGTATGTCCCACAAAATGGTACCAATAAAACCGTCACCTCATCCCGCAAAAAATGAGCCCCTACATAAGAAAATCTCAACAAAAAAAAAATATAGCTGTCAGAACATGGACACATTAAAACATACGGTAATTTTTTTGTTTCAAAAATGCTATTATTGTGTAAAACTTTAATAAATGAGAAAAAGTATACATATTAGGTATCGCCACGTCCGTAACAATCTGCTCTATAGAAATGTCACTTGACTGAACCCCTCAAGTGAACGCTGTAAAAATAAATAAATAGAAACTGTGCTAAAACAACCAATTTTTTGGTCACCTTGCCCCATAAAGTGTTATAATGAATGATCAAAAAATCATATGTACCCCAAAATAGTACTAATAAAACTGGCACCTTATCCCCTAGTTTCCAAAATGGGGTCACTTCTTGGGAGTTTCTACTGTAAGGGTGCATCAGGGGGCTTCAAATGGAACATGGCATCTAAAAACCATGTGGAGTTCCTTTTTTCTGCGCCCTGCCGTGTGCCCATACAGCAGTTTATGACCACATGTGGGGTGTTTCTGTAAACCGCAGAATCTGGGTAATAAATATTGAGTTTTGTTTGGCTGTTAACCATCGATGTGTTAAAGAAAAAATTGGATTAAAATGGAAAATCTGCCAAAAAAGTGAAATTTAAAAATTTGATCTCCATTTTCCTTTAATTCTTGTGGAACGCATAAAGGGTTAACAAAGTTTGTAAAATCGGTTTTGAATACCTTCAGGGGTGTAGTTTCTACAATGGGGTCATTTATGGGGATATCCACTATGTAGGCCCCACAAAGTGACTTCAGACCTGAACTGGTCCTTATAAAGTGGGTTTTGGCAATTTTCTTAAAAATTTGAAGAATTTCTTCTAAACTTCTAAGCCTTCTAACGTCCTAAAAAAATAAAATGACATTTCCAAAATGATGCCAACATAAAGTAGACATATGGGGAATGTTAAATAATAAATAGTTTTAAAAGCAGAGAAATTGAAATTTAGAAAATTGCGAATTTTTCAAATTTTTGGGTAAATTTTGGATTTTTTCATAAATAAAGGTGAAATATTTTGACTCAAATTTATGACTATCATGAAGTACAATGTGTCACGAGAAAACAATCTCTGAATGACTTGGATAAATAAAGGCGTTCCAAAGTTATTACCACATAAAGTGAGACATGTCAGTTTTGCAAAATTAGGCCTGGTCAGGAAGGGGGCAAATGGCCCAGATGGGAAGTGGTTAAGCTAGGGGGGCTGAGGTGGTTAATCAAGAAAATGCCGTCCACCTCACAGTCGCACACATCAGTTGTGCTGCACTCAGGGCTCGGGCTGTTGTGTGCTCCTCCAGTGCCAGGCTGTAGAGAACAGAGAGCTGCTGATTGGTGGATTAGAATCTGATCAACCAATCAGCACTTCCCCTCAGAAACATGAATGATAACTGCTGTTACAAACTGTCATTCCTGGTTGCCGGCTGCAGGAGGAGGAAGATGTCTCCCAGCTTTGCTGTATCACCCCCTCTGTCTGCACGAGAGAAGCATCCGTGTGTCTGTAGTGACGTCTGCGACCCCTCTTTAGATCCTGGTAAGTTCAGGAGGGGGATCATTACTGTACCAGGGAACTGTATGGGATGATTTATGTGGATGAAGAGGTTCATCTAAACCACTGCATAAGACGAGTGGAGCTTGTTCATAGCAACCAATTAAGTTCCAGTGCCTTTGGTTCATCTATTCACTGCCCCCTTTATCGTACTGGTCACTTCCCACCCTAATTTACTGATCACTGCCTTATCTTACAGTTCACTTCCATATATTACTGGTCACTGTCCTAACTTACTGGATATTACCCTACCTTACTGGTCTCTATCCGCCCTATTTTACTGCTAACTGTCCTATCTTCAATTCACTGAGATTGATGATATAGAACACCAAAGAAGATATGTTGGGAATTATGGGTTATCTCAATGTCCTGTTTTGGGTATGGTCACAAATCAGTAAAATCATTTTTTTGATACTGCAATTGGGGTTATGGATGATATTTATTGTGGGTGACTCTCACAACTTACCCACTATTAATTATTGCATCACCCATTATCGTATGTATCAGTGGTCTTAATAGTCTGACATTTCCACTGTCCTGTCTTACTGGTCATTACCCTATCTTACTGGTTATTATTCATCCTATCTTACTGGTCTCTGTCCTATCTTAGGCTAGGTCTACACGACGACATTTGTTGCGCGACAAAAAGTTGCGCGACAGTTAGGGCGCAACATTTGTCGCGCAACATTTTGTTGCACTAATGTCGCGCGACAATTTTTACAATGGCAGTCTATGGTGTCGCACTGCAACATGCGACATGCTGCGACTGCGACGCGACAGTCACAGAAAAATCCATCTCGAATGGATTTTCTGCGACTGTCGCGTCGCAGTCGCAGCATGTCGCATGTTGCAGTGCGACTCCATAGACTGCCATTATAAAAATTGTCGCGCGACATTAGTGCAACAAAATGTCGCGCGACAAATGTCGTTGTGTAGACCTAACCTTACTGCTTACTATCTCCCCTATCTTTCTGGATGCTGCTCTATCTTAATGGTCAATGTTCCCCCTATTTCACTGGTCACTGTCACTGGTCACACAAACAACAGCAACCATGATAACACCAAGGTAAGCAAAACTTTGTGGCACTCTGCCGTCCGTGAATTATGAATTTTACACAGCCGCATAAGTTTATTAAAAGATTCCTTTTTGCAACGCTATTTGCTGGAGTTTTTATATTGTTGTTGTTGTTAACACCAAGGTAAGGAGAGGCGATGATTAAGGCTACTTTCAAACTGGCATTTTGGCTTTCCATTTGTGAGATCCATTCAGGGCTCTCACAAGCGGTCCAAAACTGATCAGTTTTGCCCTAATGCATTCTGAATGGATAAGGATCCGATCAGAACGCATCAGTTTGCCTCAGTTTGCCTTTGTTCAGTCTCCATACTGCTTTGGTGTCCGCCTGACAAAACAGAGCAAAACTGATCCGTTCTGACACACAATGTAAGTCGATGGGGATGGATCCGTTTTCTATGACACAATCTGGCATAATAGAAAACGGATCTGTCCTCCATTGACTTTCAATGGTGTTCAAGACAGATCCGTCTTGGCTATGTTAGGCTACTTTCACACTAGCGTTCGATCGGATCCGTTCTGAACGGATCCGCTCATATTAATGCAGATGGTGGCTCCGTTCAGAACGGATCCGTCTGCATTATATTGGCAAAAAATGGCTAAGTGTGAAATTAGCCTGAGCGGATCCGTCCAGACTTTTACATTGAAAGTCAATGGGGGACGGATCCGTTTGAAGATTGAGCCATATTGTGGCATCTTCAAACGGATCCGTCCCCATTGACTTACATTGTAAGTCTGGACGGATCCGCACGCCTCCGCACGGCCAGGCGGACACCCGAACGCTGCAAGCAGCGTTCAGGTTTCCGCCTGCTGAGCGGAGCGGAGGCTGAACGCCGCCAGACTGATGCAGTCTGAGCGGATCCGCATCCATTCAGACTGCATCAGGGCTGGACGGAAGTGTTCGGGTCCGCTCATGAGCCCCTTCAAACGGAGCTCACGAGCGGACAGCCGAACGCTAGTGTGAAACTAGCCTTAAAGATAATACAAACGGATCCGTTCAGAACGGATGAAGGCGGTTGCATTATCTGAACGGATCCATCTGTGCAGAACCATGACGGATCCGCACCAGACACGAGTGTGAAAGTAGCCTAATTATTATGTCCACTGCTTTTGGTAGTTCACAGCACAAGGAGAGATTTATCATTCCTGTATACCAAAAAACAAAAGTTGCAAATTCTGTTTAACCACTTCAGCCCCCCTAGCTTAAACACCCTTAATGACCAGACCACTTTTTACAATTCTGCACTACACTACTTTCACCGTTTTATTGCTCGGTCATGCAACTTACCACCCAAATGATTTTCACCTCCTTTTCTTCTCACTAATAGAGCTTTCATTTGGTGGTATTTCATTGCTGCTGACATTTTTACTTTTTTGTTGTTAATCTAAATTTACCGAAATTTTTGCAAAAAAATGTAATTTTTCACTTTCAGTTGTAATTTTTTTCAAAAAAAAAATCTATATATAAATTTTTCTCTAAATTTATTGTTCTACATGTTTTTGATTTAAAAAAAGTTTGGGTAAAAAAAAATTGTTTGGGTAAAAGTTATAGCGTTTACAAACTATGGTACAAAAATGTGAATTTCCGCTTTTTGAAGCAGCTCTGACTTTCTGAGCACCTGTCATGTTTCCTGAGGTTCTACATTGCCCAGACAGTAGAAAACCCCCACAAATAACCCCATTTTGCAAAGTAGACACCCTAAGGTAGTCGCGGATGGGCATAGTGAGTTCATAGAACTTTTTATTTTTTGTCACAAGTTAGCGGAAAATGATGAATTTTTTTTTTCCTTACAAAGTCTCATATTCCACTAACTTGTGACAAAATATAAAAAATTCCATGAACTCACTATGCCCATCATGAAATACCTTGGGGTGTCTTCTTTCCAAAATGGGGTCACTTGTGGGGTAGTTATACTGCCCTGGCATTTTAGGGGCCCAAATGCATGCAAAGTAGTTTGAAATCAAAATGTGTAAAAAATGGCCTGTGAAATCCTAAAGGTGCACTTTGGAATGTGGGCCCCTTTGCCCACCTAGGCTGCAAAAAAGTGTCTCACATGTGGTATCGCCATACTCAGGAGAAGTTGGGGAATGTGTTTTGGGGTGTCATTTTACATATACCCATGCTGGGTGAGATAAATATCTCGGTCAAATGCCAACTTTGTTTAAAAAAATTGGAAAAGTTGTCTAAAATGCCCTCATAAAATAAATTTGGGCCCCTTTGCGCATCTAGGCTGCAAAAAAGTGTCACACATGTGGGATCGCCGTATTCAGGAGAAGTAGGGCAATGTGTTTTCGGGTGTCTTTTTACCCATGCTGGGTGAGAGAAATATCTCGGCAAAAGACAACTTTTCCCATTTTTTTATACAAAGTTGGCATTTGACCAAGATATTTATCTCACCCAGCATGGGTATATTTAAAATACGGCGATACCACATGTGTGACACTTTTTTGCAGCCTACATGAGCAAAGGGGCCCAAATTCCTTTTAGGAGGGCATTTTTAGACATTTGGATCCCAGACTTCTTCTCACGCTTTAGGGCCCCTATAATGCCAGGGCAGTATAAATACCCCACATGTAACCCCATTTTGGAAAGAAGACACCCCAAGGTATTCAATAAGGGGCATGGCGAGTTCATAGAATTTTTATTTTTTTGGGCACAAGTTAGCGGAAATTGATATTTTTTTGTTTTTCTCACAAAGTCTCCCTTTCCGCTAACTTGGGACAAAAATTTAAATCTTTCATGGACTCAATATGCCCCTCACGGAATACCTTGGGGTGTCTTCTTTCCAAAATGGGGTCACATGTGAGGTATTTGTACTGCCCTGGCATTTTAGGGACCCTAAAGCGTGAGAAGAAGTCTGGAATATAAATGTCTAAACAATTTTATGAATTTGGATTCCGTGAGGGGTATGGTGAGTTCATGTGAGATTTTATTTTTTGACACAAGTTAGTGGAATATGAGATCTTGCAAGAAAAAATAAATAAATAAATAAATTTCCGCTAACTTGTGCCAAAAAAAGTCTGAATGGAGCCTTACAGGGAGGTGATCAATGACAGGGGGGTGATAAAGGAGTCTATATGGGTTGATCACCACCCTGTCATTGATCACCACCCTGTCATTGATCACCCCCCTGTAAGGCTCCATTCAGACGTCCGTATGTGTTTTGCGGATCCGATGTGTCCGTGTTTTGCGGATCCGCAAAACATATACGGACGTCTGAATGGAGCCTTACAGGGGGGTGATCAATGACAGGGGGTGATCAGGGAGTGTATATGAGGTGATCAGCCCCCTGTCATTGATCACCCCCCTGTAAGGCTCCATTCAGACGTCCGTATGTGTTTTGCAGATCCGATCCATAGATGCGTGGATCCGTAAAACACATACGGATGTCTGAATGGAGCTTTACAGGGGGGTGATCAATGACAGGGGGTGATCAGGGAGTGTATATGGGGTGATCAACCCCCTGTCATTGATCACCCCCCTGTTAGGCTCCATTCAGATGTCCGTATGTGTTTTGCGGATCCGATCCATGGATGCGTGGATCCGTAAAACACATATGGACGTCTGAATGGAGCCTTACAAGGGGGTGATCAATGACAGGGGGTGATCAGGGAGTGTATATGGGGTGATCACCCCCCTGTCATTGATCACCCCCCTGTAAGGCTCCATTCAGACGTCCGTATGTGTTTTGCGGATCCGATCCATGGATCCGTGGATCCAGAAAACACATACGGACGTCTGAATGGAGCCTTACAGGGGGGTGATCAATGACAGGGGGGTGATCAGGGAGTCTATATGGGGTGATCAGGGGTTAATAAGGGGTTAATAAGTGACCGGGGGGGGGGTGTAGTGTAGTGTGGTGCTTGATGCTACTTATTACAGAGCTGCCTGTGTCCTCTGGTGGTCGATCCTACCAAAAGGGACCACCAGAGGACCAGGTAGCAGGTATATTAGACGCTGTTATCAAAACAGTGTCTAATATACCTGTTAGGGGTTAAAAAAATCGCATCTACAGCCTGCCAGCGAACGATAACCGCTGGCAGGCTGTAGATCCACTCGCTTACCTTCCGATCCTGTGAACGCGCTCCTGTGTGCGCGCGTTCACAGGAAAACTGGCCTCTCTCGAGAGGACGCGCCGGCGCGTCCACTCGGAATAACAGGGCCGTCGCCAAGACACATTCCTGCGTACGGCGGTCCTGGGGTGGTTAACACCTTAGGGACGCATGACGTACCGGTACGGCATGTTTCCCGAGTCCTTAAGGACCCATGAAGTACCGGTACGTCATGAGTTTAAAATGAGATTGCAGTGCTGCAGGGGTTAATCGGAACAGGATGCCCGCTGAAATCATTCAGCGGGCATCCTGTCACAACGCCGGGAGGGTCATATGACCCCCGTATCAGCGATCGCAGCAAACCGCAGGTCAATTTAGACCTGCGGTTTGCAGCACTTTCTGGAGTTTCTGATCAAACTTTAAAATGCCCCCCAAAAAGTTTTTTCACCCCCCCTGCACGCCTGAATTATTTTATGGTGGTGCAGGGGGGGTTGCAGGTGGTGCGGGAGGCGGGATCGCGATCCCCCGCCCGCCTCCTCTTGAATATTCATTGGTGTCCAGTGGGTATACCAGAGTGTCAGCACATTGGTATAAATGGCTGACATCTGTGCTGTGATGTCAGCCATTTAACCCTTTCCATACAGCGGTCCGTACTGACCGCTGTATGGAAAGGGTTAACAGTCAGGGAGCTCCCTCCCTCTCCCATCGGGGGGCTGCTGTACCTTTTCAGCCCCCGGACAGGATGGGGTAACATAGGGAGGGAGCCCCCCTCCTTCCCTTTCCCCGTCTGCTCAGTTGTGGCAGACGGGGAAGGTTCCCATGGCAACAGGACGCCTTCTCAGGCATCCTGCTGTCCATGGTGCTGAACAGATCTGTGCTAAAGGCATAGATCTGTTCAGACAAAGTGTAAGTAAAATACAGTACAAAACACTACATAGTGTACTGTACTGTCATATACAGACATCAGACACACTGGATCTTCAAGAACCAAGTGGGTCTGGGTCACAAAAATGTAAAAGAAAACTGAAAAAAGTAAAGTGAAAAAACACATTTATCATTGAATAAAAAATAAATAAATACACTACACATCTTAAGTATCGCCGCGTCCGTAACGAACTGATCTATAAAATGGTCATGTTACTTTCCCTGCACGGTGAACGACATAAAAAAAAAATATCTATGAGGAAATTGAAATTTTGCCCACATTACTTCCCAAAAAAGGTAATAAAAGTGATCAAAAAAGTTCCATGTACGCCAAAATAGTACCAATCAAACCGTCATCTTATCTTGTAAAAATCATACCCTACCCAAGATAATCGCCCCAAATCTTAGACTATGGACACACTAAAACATGTTTTTGTTTTTTGTTTCAAAAATAAAATCATTGTGTAAAACTTACATAAATAAAAAAAAGTATACATATTAGGTATCTCCGCGTCCATATCGACCGGCTCTATAAAAATATCACATGACCTAACCCCTCAGGTGAACACCAGAAGAAAATATAAATAAAAATGGTGTAAAAAAAGCATTTTTTGGCATCTTACGTCACAAAAAGTGTAATAGCAAGTGATCAAAAAGTCATATGCACCCCAAAATAGTGCCAATCAAACCGTCATCTCATCCCACCAAAAATTAGACCCTACCTAAGATAATCGCCCAAAAACTGAAAAAACTATGACTCTCAGACTTTGGAGACACTAAAACATGATTTTTTTGTTTAAAAAATGAAATCATTGTGTAAAACTTGCATAAATAAAAAAATTGTATGCATATTAGGTATCGTTGCATCCGTGACAACCTGCTCTATAAAAATACCACATGATCTAACCTGTCAGATGAATGTTGTAAATAACAAAAAAAACGGTGCCAAAAAAGCAATTTCTTGTTACCTTGCCTCATAAAAAGTGTAATATAGAGCAACCAAAAATCATATGTACCCTAAACTAGTACCAATAAAACTTCCACCCTATCCCATAGTTTCTAAAATGGGGTCACTTTTTTGGAGTTTTTACTCTAGGGGTGCATCAGGGGGGCTTCAAATGGGACATGGTGTCCAAAAAAACTGTCTAGCAAAATCTGCCTTCCAAAAAACATATGGCATTCCTTTCATTCTGTGCCCTGCCCTGTGCCCGTACAGCAGTTTACAACCACATATGGGGTGTTTCTGTAAACTACAGAATCAGGGCCATAAATAGGTTTTGCTGTTAACCCTTGCTTTGTAACTGGAAAAAAAAAATATATTAAAATGGAAAATCTGTACAAGGGGCCTGTACACCTAAAGGGTTAAAAAAAAGTTAGTAAAATCTGTTTTGAATACCTTGAGAGGTGTAGTTTCTTAGATGGGGTCCCTTTTTTTGAATTTCTACTCTAGGGGTGCATCAGGGGTTTACGTAGTTTACGGCCACATATGGGGTGTTTCTGCAAACTACAGAATCGGGGCAATAAATATAGCATTTTGTTTGGCTGTTAACCCTTGCTTTGTTACTGGAAAAACCTTGAGGGATGTAGATTTTAGAATGGGGTAATTTTTGGGTGGTTTCTATTATGTAAGCCTCACAAAGTGACTTCAGACCTGAACTGGTTCCTAAAAAGTGGGTTTTTGAAAATTTCTGAAAAATTTCAAGATTTTCGTCTAAACTTCTAAGCCTTGTAACATCCCCCAAAAATAAAATATCATTCCTAAATTGATCCAAACATAAAGTAGACATATTGGGAATGTAAAGTAATAATTATTTTTGGAGGTATTACTATGTATTATAGAAGTAAAGAAATTGAAACTTTTTTTTTTTTTTTTATAAATAAAAATGATTTTTTTTTACTTCATTTTACCAGTCTCACGAAGTACAATATGTGACGAAAAAACAATTTCAGAATGGCCTGGATAAGTCAAAGCGTTTTAAAGTTATCACTACTTAAAGTGACACTGGTCAGAGTTGCAAAAAATGGCCAAGTCCTTAAGGTGAAAAAGGGCTGAGTCCTTAAGGGGTTAAAATGTTTGTAAATGGCGTTTTACTGCCAGCCTCTCCATTTATTTTGAAAAGGGTGGCCTTGGACATCAGCCCCAGAAGATTTACTTGATGTATGCCAGTTTTCTGCTGTAAATGATGACTGAAATCTATGGCAGCTGTGAGCTGGCCAAGAATTCATTCAGGGCGCATAGACTGTCAGAGGATGCACAATATTTTTAACCAGGCATGGATAAATTAACCAACATAAATTGAATGCACCCCCCTACTCTTGATAAATCTCCCCTGATATGTTTGGTGAGTGGAAAATAACTCTAAACATGTTCTGACAACTGCAGGCTATTATGGGATGATAGGAGTTGAATGAGCCAGAGGTTGGAGACCATTGTTCTAGAAGTTAAAATAATTTCTTGCATCAATCGTTATCAGGGTTTTGGTTTATTTCTAGTTTACATTAAGTTTTATATTTCTCCTCTATTGCCTCCACAATTGCCTGGTAATTATCTATATGTTGTATTCTTCCTTGCAGGTGTGCACATGTCCATTTTGTAGGAAGGATGACATCACAGCTACAGAGTTGACCGTTTGATAGCCTAGCTCGACTGCCCACCTCTCCTGAAGACCCTCAGCTTTTTAAGTCGAGTGGAGGACATCATCTCTTAAAGAGGGTCCCACAGATGCAGCCTAGCAGTTTGAGCACGACTCCTACAAGAAGAGTCAATGCCCTAAATGATTTCACTGGGGAATTACTTTGGGATGGTACTTGTTTTGGGATGCACCTCTGGCTGTCTATCATCATTCTATAAGATAATGATGTAGATGTGTGCTGTCAATAACCCCATATAGATTTGTGAATGTTTAGATTAAATGGCTACTATCAGACAACCAGGAATGGATGTCTAACATCCCATGATCTATGCAGCTTATCTGGATACTTCATGCAGTACGGGAAGTCTAAGTGGCCATTTATGGACAGGTAGGAAAGATAGTTAGCTAACAAATGAGAAATGCATATATGAGTGATAATGTAATGATCAAAAGAGGAGAGAATGTGAAAGGAAAGAAGTAACTCTGATTTCTTGTATCAATCATTATCAGGGTTTTGGATCATGTCTGTTTTTTTTTCCACTTTCCTGCTTCTCCTCTATTGATATAACATTCAATAATTACCTGGAAATCATTAATATGTTATATTCCTAGTTGAGGGTGTGGACATGTCCATTTTGTAGGAAGGATGACATCACAGCTACAGAGTTGACCGTCTGATAGCCCAGCTCGACTGCCCACCTCTCCTGAAGACCCCTCAGCTTTTTGAGAGTTGGGTGGAGGACATCATCTCTGAAAGAGGGTCCCACAGATGCACCCTAGCAGTTTGAGCACCACTCCTACAAGAAGAGTCAATGCCCTAAAAGCGTGATTTCACCGGGGATTACTCCGGGGTGGTCCTTGTGTTGGGATGCACCTCTGGCTGGCTGTCGTCATCCTTTTAGGTAGATAATAAAGAAGCGGGAATGTTCAGATGAAATGGCTACTATGAGGTGGTCAGGAAGGGATATCTAACATCCCATGATGTATGCAGCTTATCTAGATACTTCATGCAGTACATGCAGTTTAAGGGGCCTTTTCTAGACAGCTAGGACAGATAGTTAGCTAACAAATCAATAATAAATGCATATATGAATGATAATGTAATGATCAAAAGAGGAGAAAATGTGAAAGGAAAGAAGTAACTCTGATTTCTTGTATCATGACTCATGTCTGGTTTCTTTCCACTTTCCTGCTTTCCTCTATTGATATAACATTCAGTTATTGCTTGGAAATGATTAATATGTTGTATTTCTTGTTGAGGGTGTGGATATTTTCATTTCGTAGGAAGGATGACATCACAGCTACAGAGTTGACCGTCTGATAGCCCAGCTCGACTGCCCATCTCTCCTGAAGACCCCTCAGCTTTTTGAGAGTTGGGTGGAGGACATCATCTCTGAAAGAGGGTCCCACAGATGCACCCTAGCAGTTTGAGCACCACTCCTACAAGAAGAGTCAATGCCCTAAAAGCGTGATTTCACCGGGAATTACTCCGGGGTGGTCCTTGTGTTGGGATGCACCTCTGGCTGGCTGTCGTCATCCTTTTAGGTAGATAATAAAGAAGCGGGAATGTTCAGATGAAATGGCTACTATGAGGTGGTCAGGAAGGGATATCTAACATCCCATGATGTATGCAGCTTATGTAGATACTTCATGCAGTACATGCGGTTTAAGGGGCCTTTTCTAGACAGCTAGGACAGATAGTTAGCTAACAAATCAATAATAAATGCATATATGAATGATAATGTAATGATCAAAAGAGGAGAAAATGTGAAAGGAAAGAAGTAACTCTGATTTCTTGTATCATGACTCATGTCTGGTTTCTTTCCACTTTCCTGCTTTCCTCTATTGATATAACATTCAATTATTGCTTGGAAATGATTAATATGTTGTATTTCTTGTTGAGGGTGTGGATATTTTCATTTCGTAGGAAGGATGACATCACAGCTACAGAGTTGACCGTCTGATAGCCCAGCTCGACTGCCCATCTCTCCTGAAGACCCCTCAGCTTTTTGAGAGTTGGGTGGAGGACATCATCTCTGAAAGAGGGTCCCACAGATGCACCCTAGCAGTTTGAGCACCACTCCTACAAGAAGAGTCAATGCCCTAAAAGCGTGATTTCACCGGGGATTACTCCGGGGTGGTCCTTGTGTTGGGATGCACCTCTGGCTGGCTGGCGTCATCCTTTTAGGTAGATAATGATGTGTGTGTGTGTGTGTTGTCAACAACTCCATAAAGATGTGTGATTGTTCAGATGAAATGGCTACTATGAGGCAGCCCGGAATGGATGTCTAACATCCCATGATCTATGCAGCTTATCTGTATACTTCATGCAGTACAGGCAGTCTAAGGGGCCTTTTCTAGACAGGTAGGATAGATAGTTAGCTAATAAATCAATGAGAAATACATATGTGTGATAATGTAATGATCAAAATGGTGAAAAACTTTAAATAAATAAATAAATTATTTCTGATACCCTGCCTGCCTGTAATCTAATTTCATTCATATTAATAGTATATTCTGTTGCTTGAGAAAATTATACTTATATACGCATAAAAACTTTTTTGACAAGAAGACCTCATATCTTGAGGACCCATCGAGCCTACCATCAACACTCCCACATTCCAAGAATTCAGAAGACAAGGACACATATCTCTGGAATATGACTGCTCGTATTCTAAATAGTTGTTTACCATGTTCAATACTACAAGCTCTTTGCATGCTGTATGTGACTATATTGTAATCTTACAATATATTGTCATATTACTTTATTGTAATCCCTGCAGGGACCCTTAAAATAAGTGGAGAGGCAATTCTACTTGAACTAGATGATCGCATTAATTGTCTCATGAAGAATGCTTTCATTAAAGTGGGCAATGTTAACCAGTTGTTGACTAACCGTTTAAATAAATCTGGGGGGGGGGGGCATTTAACTCCACAAGGACATTTCTGAGTGTCCTTGCAGAGTTAGGATACTTTCACATCTGTGCTTTTACTTTCAGCTATTGAGATCCGTCATAGGATCTCAAAAGGGGGGAAAACACTTCAGTTTTGTCCGCATTCATTGTCAATGGGAACAAAACTGAACTGAAGGGAACAGAGTGCACCAAAATTCATTCTGTTTCATTGTGTTCCAATGACGCACACAAAAACACTGCAAGCAGAGCTTTTGACAGATTTGTTTTCTCTGACACAAAAAAAAGATCCGTCCCCCATTGACTTACAATGGTTTTAGAGACGGATCCGTCATGGCTATTTTAGAGAGGCATAGTGATTGGGGCCTGAGCAAACTTCCGGTGGCATGGTGGGCTAGCGTTAGCACGGATCCGGCAGGCTGTTTCCCCGCTGGAACAGCCTGTTGGACCCTGCTACCGCAAGTGTGAAAGTAGCCTTAAATGCTTTACTTGCTGCATAGACACTATCAAACATACAGGATTATACAGCAGCACATACTTCTCACATCCAGAGCCTCCCAGGTGACGTCTACTCTGATGTAGATGTTTCCTTTCATCTTCTCCTAGACAACTTATTTCAGCCATGCCTCATCTCTGCAGAGATTAACACACAGACATCTTAGGTTCCTCACTTTTCTATCATTCTCCCCATCCTCAAGTCCCACAAGTATTATCCTGCTGCTCTCTGTGCTCCCCAATACCCCCAAATACTATCCAGAAGAAATAATAGTGCCAAAGAGATAGTGCTCCTCATGTGGAATTATATACATAACAAAAAAGTGTGAAACAACTGAAAATATGTCATATTCTAGGTTCTTCAAAGTAGCCACCTTTTGCTTTGATTACTGCTTTGCACACTCTTGGCATTCTCTTGATGAGCTTCAAGAGGTAGTCACCTAAAATGGTTTTCACTTCACAAGTGTGCCATGTCAGGTTTAATAAGTGGGATTTCTTGCCTTTAAATGGGGTTGGCATAATCAGTTGCGTTATGGAGAAGTCAGGTGGATACACAGCTGATAGTCCTACTGAATAACAAAGCTCTCCTTGCTCTTCCTCCATGAGGGCCCTTGCTACGGGGCATAAAAGGAGCAGCAGACGTGCCAACAGTCCGCCATCTTTTCAGCTAGATTCACAGGAGTCCAGATTTTCTGTATTGCAAGACTCGCCTACCCCTGCCTCGGCCACCGCCAGCCCTATTAAACAGAAAGCACGGTGGGAGACTACATTATCCTTCTCTGCTATGACAGATAATCAGGAGGGGGCCTCTGTTGAAATGCAGGAGGATGAACTCACCTTCACTACTACTAATCAGGCTGCCACGAGGCCTTCACGATAAATGCCATGAGAGCTTTAAGGCAATCTATCCAAAAAGACATTACATAAGCACTCACCAACATCTCAGCCACTGTAGATGGCTTGGGAGAACGTATTGACCATATACTGTAGAAACAAAAATGGAAGAATTCTCCTCGGCACACAATGAACTAGGGCAAATGGAGGTCATGAAATCCAAAATGGCGGACCTAAAAGACCGCAACCGCCGCAACAATGTAAAATTCTGAAGCATTCCAAAATCCGCCAGCCAACTTGGCCAAATTCCTCCAGAAACTGATCATCACTACACTTCCCTGTGCTACATATACGGATGTACAGGTGAAACTCTAAAAATTTTTATATCGCGCAAAAGTCCATTTATTTCAGTAATGCTAATTAAAGAGAATTGCATTAATGCAGCTTAAATCACAAATGCTTAGCCTAAACATTCCATCTACAGTCAAAAGTAAAATCTCATCTAATACTCAATCCCCCTGGGCTGAACGCTCCATCACATATGCAGCATCCCACTAGCTTATGTGGGAACTGAAAAAGCTTGTTTCTGTCATCTGTAATTTCATGCTGCATTGTATTATCATGTGAAATCCCTTTTTACCAGGCTGTCAGGTGCACCACATGCATCTCACCACTAGATACGCACCACCGTATATATAGTGCAGTTCAGGCCTAGTTAGGGAGTTGAGTCAGTTGAGAGAAGAAGTAGGAGATGAAGGAGTGAGAGTGCAGCTGCTAGCTGTGTTTAATGCAAGGCAATTCAAGGGACACAGAGTGGATATAAACACAAAGGACAACAGCCATTTATTCAGGCTTTTAGAACCTTTGGATACAAGATAAAGGACTTACTAGCTTCTGGCAGCCTCACTATTAACCCCCTAAGGACCAGGCTCATTTTCACCTTAAGGACCAGGCCATTTTTTGCAAATCTGACCAGTGTCACTTTAAGTGCTGATAACTTTAAAACACTTTGACTTATCCAGGCCATTCTGAGATTGTTTTTTCGTCACATATTTTACTTCATGGCACTGGTAAAATAAAGTCCAAAAAATAAAAAATTTTGCATAATAAAATACCTAATTTACCAAAAATTTGGAAAAATTAGCAAATGTCAAAGTTTCAGTTTCTCTACTTCTGTAATACATAGTAATACCCCCAAAAATTGTGATGACTTAACATTCCCCATATGTCTACTTCATGTTTGAATTATTTTGGGAATGATATTTTATTCTTTGGGGATGTTACAAGGCTTAGAAGTTTAGAAGCAAATCTTGAAATTTTTCAGAAATTTACAAAAAACAAATTTTTAGGGACCACTATAGCTCTGAAGTCACTTTGCGAGGCTTACATAATAGAAACCGCCCAAAAATGACCCCATTCTATAAACTACACCCCTCAAGATATTCAGAACTGATTTTACAAACTTGTAGTTTACAGAAACACCCCATATGTGGTCGTAAGCTGCTGTACGGGCACATGGCAGGGTGCAGAAGGAAAGGAATGCCATACGGTGTTTGGAAGGCAGATTTTGCTGGACTGTTTTTTTGACACCATGTCCCATTTGAAGCCCCCCTGATGCACCCCTAGAGTAGAAACTCCAAAAAAGTGACCCCATTTTAGAAAGTACGGAATAGGGTGGCAGTATTGTTGGTACTAGTTTAGGGTACATATGATTTTTGGTTGCTCTATATTACACTTTTTGTGCGGCAAGGTAACAAGAAATAGCTTTTTTGGCACATTTTTTTTTTGTTATTTACAACATTCATCTGATAGGTTAGATCATGTGGTGATTTTATAGAGCAGGTTGTCACGGATGCGGCGATAACTAATATGTATACAATTTTTTTTATTTATGTAAGTTCTATACAATAACTTCATTTTTAAAACCAAAAAATTGTTTAGTGTCTCCATAGTCTAAGAGCCATAGTTTTTTCAGTTTTTGGGCGATTATCTTGAGTAGGGTCTAATATTTTGCGGGATGAGATGACGGTTTGATTGGCACTAATTTGGGGTGCATATGACTTTTTGATCGCTTGCTATTACACTTTTTGTGACGTAAGATGGCAAAAAATTGCTTTTTTTACACGTTTTTTTTTTTTACGATGTTCACCTGAGGGGTTAGGTCATGTAATATTTTTATAGAGCCGGTCGATACGGACGCGGCGATACCTAATATGTATACTTTATTTTTATTTATGTAAGTTTTACACAATGATTTTATTTTTGAAACTAAAAAAATCATGTTTTAGTGTTTCCATAGTCTAAGAGCCATAGTTTTTTCAGTTTTTGGGCGATTATCTTGAGTAGGGTCTCATTTTTTGCGGGATGAGATGACGGTTTGATTGGTACTATTTTGGCGTACATGCAAATTTTTTGATCACTTTTATTACCTTTTTTGGGAAGTAAGGTGGGCAAAATTTCAATTTTCTCATAGTTTTAATTTTTTTATTTTTATGGCGTTCACCGTGCGGGGAAAGCAACATGACCATTTTATAGAACAGGTCATTACGGACGCGGCGATACCTAATATGTGTAGTGTATTTTTATTTTTATTATTTTTATTCAATGATAAATGTTTTTTTTATCTTAACTTTTTTCACTTTTTTTACATTTTTTTGACCCAGACCCACTTGGTTCTTGAAGATCCAGTGGGTCTGATGTCTGTAAAATACAGTACAGAACCCTATATAGGTTTCTGTACTGTATTTTACTTACACTGAACAGATCTATGCTTTTAGCATAGATCTGTTCAGCACCATGGACAGCAGAACGCCTGAGCAGGCGTCCTGTTGCCATGGGAACCTTCCCCGTCTGCCACAACTTCGCAGACGGGGAAGGGTGAGAAGAGGGCTTCGGGGGGCTCTTTGGGGGCTCTCTCCCTCTCCATCAGGGGGCTGCAAAGGCACAGCAGCCCCCCGATCGGAGAGGGAGGGAGCTCCCTGCGCTGTTAACCTTTTCCATCCCGCCTGCCGCACCACCCGCCGCCCGCACCGCCTGCGACACCCCTACTGCACCACCCGCCGCCATCAAATCGTGCAGGGGGGGTGCAAAATCTAGATTTTAGGCACTCTGAAGTTTCTGATCAGAAACTGTAAAAAGCGCAGCAAACCGCAGGTCTGAATTGACCTGCGGTTTGCTGCGATCGCTGACACGGGGGAGTCACATGACCCCCCCCTGGCGTTGTGACAGGATGCCGGCTGAATGATTTCAGCTGGCATCCTGTTCAGATTAACCCCTGGGGCGCCGGAAATCCCGATTTAAAGTTAGGACGTACCGGTACGTCCTTGGTCCTTAAGGACTCGGGAAATAGGGCATACCGGTACGTCCTATGTCCTTAAGGGGTTAATGACCTGGAGAAACAGAACCAGAATAAGGAGCTGAATACCAGTGAGTAACTAACTAACTACCCAGGCCTGACATGTTACCACCAGCACAGCCTGTTAATGGCATTCCTTGCATCCAACTTGCATGTATACCAGAGACTGTATTACTACTGGATGTAAACTGAACCTGGTTAAAGTAAAGTTTACAGTTGGATTTAAACCTGCCTCCTTCTTCTAACTCCATACTACTACAACTCTTAACACTTTGCACCACCATGGTGCTGGCGTCACGACAATACCTAAACCAGGGGCCCAGCCACACATGCACTCAGTACCCATTCACCACCAAGGGCACCTCAATCACCACCTGGCTGGTGTCCCCTGTAACCGAGTGTGCTCCGGAGAATCCAGTACTGTTCTCCCCTTCACTGCACTGCTGGCCCAGGGAGGCGACTGCTAAACCATGAGTAACCGATGAACTGTATGTACATTCCGTCCCACCGTGAACCTCATGTGTTCTACCCCTATGTACTGGCACGCTGCACATATTTAGGGATTCAACTTACTAATACCCCTAAACAGTTTATACAAGTTAACTTCCCTCCACTTCTTACATCCCTGCAAAAAGAAATGGACAAAATATGAGGTGAGCTGGATGGGCAGGATTATCCTCTACAAGATGTTATTCCTACCCCGCATTCTATATATCTTACGCACACTACCGATTCTTATTCCAACAGCAATTTTCCATTCACAGATCTCAAATGTTTTCCTTTAGAAGAAAAAAATGAAGCCTCGAATAGCCATTACTGCTTTGACAAAACATATGTCGGTGGAAGATTTGAGAGTGCCAGACTTGAGTCAATACCATAATGCTTATCTTATAACCCAATCATAGCATTGGTCCCATCCTGAAACAGACAAACTATGGCCAGACATGGAGGCCTCTAGGTCATCTATAAAAAAAACTTGACCTTATACACTACATACCTACAACTATGTCAACACTGAGAGACCCCACAAACAGTTCTAGCAAACTTAAAAGCATGGAATGCAGGCATAACTGCTGAGGTCAACCCTTCCTCTATGACCACTAATCAGATCCCTATACAAGCATTAGAAAAACATATACAGGACTTAGACCTAAGGGAATGGACACATCGGGGCTTTCAAGATATCTCCCAATTAGTCCACCAGAATGAGTTCCGGACCTTTAGCCAACTGCAAGAGCATTTCCACTTCCCTGACATGGAGCAATTTAGGTATAACCAGATGGTGTCCTACCTGGCTGAATTGAAGCTACATAACATGTCAATTCCTGAACCATTAAATACAATTGTACATTCCTCTCCTCTACCTCTCCAAAAAGGGAATTTGACCATATTATACCCTATTAACACAGAGCTTGACCTTTCATAAGGGACCCCAAATGATTCAATGGGAAAAAGACCTGGCAGAATCATTTTCCAGGCTGAATGGACATCTGCATTTAAATGGGCTCATACAGCAATATATTGCGCATCGCACTGGGAGCAATATTATAAACTGCTGCTGCGCTGGTATTATACGCCGCTAAGGTTAGCTAAGATATATCCAACTTCTTCTCCCTATTGCTGGAGGGGATGTGGAGATGTGGGCCCTCTCTTCCACGTTTTCTGGTCATGTCGTAGACTACGGTAATTTTTGGAATCCGTAAAGGCACTGATCCAGAAGCTTTGCCACAAGAGGAATAAGCTTACCCCAGCTTTGGCACTATTGTTAATATGTATTGACTCAGTACCACTCCAGTGTAGAGTTATAGTATGTCACATCTTACATACTGCCAAACTTTTGATTGCTAGAACCTGGAATTATCTCCATGAAAGTACTTTAGCTTTCCAGATAGGTAAACTACAGTCATTCTCAATGGGGGTCCTTATTTCCAAATCTTAGTGCTTTTAGTGGTGTGCTGCTACTTTATTTGTATATACATAGCTCGCTAGCATAGCATGGTAGCTTGCACCTGCTATTAACCCTGGAGGTGCTGGTTCATTCTTTGATTATGTAGATAGATGGATCGATAGAAAGAGGTAGATATAGATCACTTAAAGCCTTTGTAGTAACTTAGTGAAGCATGTCAGGGACAGCACCAGCAGGTCATCTCTGTGGGGTTAGAAAACAAGTAACACCATCCCAGCATATAGACCCTATCACTGTCAGGTGAGTCCATGTGTGTGGAGTACATCGCCCAGGCTGTTTGTCTGTTTGTTATGACACTAGGCTATGTTGTACTGTGGATAGGTCGGTATACACTCGATCTACAATATATTCTATATTTTTAATGAGGACCTTTGTACCTGTTGGTCCACCCCTGTCCCCCTTTATGCCATTAGTGCTGAGGACTCAACCCAGAATTTATAAAGATGGCATACATCTGATTGATGAATTTATACATGTATTTTATTGGTGTTTAGTGGTCTATTGTATGCCGGGATGGTGTTTTTTCTGTCCCTTCTCCCCTTTTTAACGGCAATAAACAATCATATTTTACATTGTTGGATCTTAACAAGGTTCCAACTAGAGCTTCAACATGCAACACGAAGAAATGATAGTGAGACAAAACTTTTTTTGAGCATTCAATTAATTGTAAATAACGATTAAACCGCAACAGGCTGTTTTTCAGCTGATCCAAATTTTAAGACCACGTGCCTTTAAAAGGCCAAATCTGTGCAAAGATGTGGATTCATTGTCATTTTCTGTCAGATAGTCACACATTGTGATGGCAAAGGCAAAAAAACTCTCCCTTTCTTTTTTTTTTTTTTGTTATTTATATTTTTATTGTAAATTTCACAGTATAACAGGAAATAACAAAGTATCAAGGTATAGGCTCGCAGGCCACGCCAGTGTAGTACAGATTGAATATAGATTAAATACCGGTATAATGCACAGTACCTAGGTAAGGATACAAGTCAATCTCTAACGACTTTGAGAAGGATTTTCAATAAGTGAGGCATTCATGAGGTTAGAAAAACAAGTGCCTAGAGAAGGCAATAAGACCAGATAGAGAGGTGTTTTAATCTATTATTTGGGATGTGAAGTTATCAGGGTGGTGCCCATGGCGTGGTGTGTGCTTGTGTTCAATAGTTACAAAGGTATCCCAGCTAAATTAGGTTCCAGGAGATAAGCTAAGATTTAGGGGATCTGTATTTAGCCCACAATGACCATTTTTTGAGGAAAGTCAAATGCGTGCGAGATTCCCAAGAAGATAGTTCCTCAAACCTGTAGATCTGGTCAATTTTATGAGTCCATTGGTCTAGAGTTGGGACAGTGGGCTGAAGCCAAAATTTAGGGAGATGAAGGCGAGCCGCCAAAATCATCTGTGTAAATACAAATTGTGGTTTAGCATTCCCCTCTTCTTGAGAGAATGAAAGAAGGACAATTTGCGGAGAAGGCTGGATCGTTGTGCCACAAACACCGTTTGCGGTAGAGAAGACTTCGCACCACCATTTCTGGATAAGGGGGCATGTCCACCAAATATGGAGGAAGGTTCCTCTCTCTCCAAGTCACCTCCAGCACGTGTCAGAAGCAGATCTAGCATATCTCGATATCTTATCAGGCGTATTATACCATCTTGTAAGAATTTTGTAGCTATTTTCCTGGATTCTGACACAGCGGGAGGCACCATGGGGGGAATCAAGAAATTTATGTAAGGACTCAAAAGGAAATGTGATATTTAGATCCAATTCCCATTGCGTGACAAAGGATGGCTTGGCCAACATAGGAGGTAGCCGCAGTTTGCTGTATATCCGTGAGGTAAGTTTTCTGGGTAATGTTTGTAAGGCGATCAGAGCTTCTAGCCAAACTAAGGGACGAAGGAGATCCCCTACTTTAATATGCTGTTTTAGGTAGGCCCTGAGATAAGCAACTGAAATAAAATCCCGTGGATGAGGGTTAAGCAGGGCATTTGTGTCTCTTGAGTCCATCCATACTCCAGCAGGGAGAGCTAAAGAAATTAATGGAACTGAAGAGGACATCAGCCTTGTTGAGGTAGCTTCTCTTAATGCCTTCCTCCCATTCCAAATGAAGGACCTGAATTTTTTCATAATCGAGATGTAATAGTGTTTGGGGATAGAAATGGGGAGAACTTGCTGCAAATATGTGAGTCTGGGAAGTATTAGGGAAGATAGAACCAGGAGAGTGTTGGATTGGATCTGGCCAAATTGTCAATAGAATCAATAATAGATTTTTTAAGGGGATATAGTTAAGAGAAAAGAGTTCCGTTATTTCTGGGCTAATTTTGACCCCTAAGTATGTGATGTTGGGGGAAGACCAATTAAATGGGGAGTCCTTCATTAGAAGGCATTTTGTTGCCTGGGGAATACCTAAGCAAAGGACTAATGATTTATTAGCATTCATTTTAAAATCTGACATTATGCTGTATGTGTTCAGGTGGGACTGAATTCGGGGTAGGGACGTTTTTGGATTAATCGTCATTATAAATACATCGTCCGCAAAAGCGGCAATTTTCTGTTCCCTGCCTCCCAAACCTAGACCCCTTACCTCCTGGTCCAATCTTATATTTGCTAGAAGAGGCTCCAGAGCCAGGATGAATAGGAGGGGTGATAGGGGGCAGCCCTGGCGAGTCCCATTTCTAATAGGAAAGGAAGATGATATAGTACCATTAACTAGGACTGAGGCTGTTGCTTGCTCATACATCGAGAAGACTGCTTTGGTATAGGAGTCAGGTAGGCCAAATCCCGAAAGCACTTGTTTTAAGTATGACCAATTAACCCTGTCAAAAGCTTTTTCAGCATCTGTGCTGAGTAAAAGCAGGGAAGAGGAAACTCGTTTAGAATGACAAAGGGTATTAATCACCCTCGTGGTATTGTCTTTTCCTTCTCTGTTACGGACAAAGCCTACCTGATCTCCATGAACAAGTTGAGGGAGGAGAATAGCTAATCTATTGGCTAGCATCTTGGCCAGGAGCTTAAGGTCTATGTTTAGGAGGGATATGGGTCTGTAATTGGAGCATAGTCTGGCGTCTTTCCCTTCTTTGGGGATGAGAGTAATGTGGGCCGCCGTCATATCTCTCGAGAGTGGGATTCCCTTAAGAGTCTGATTGCAAACTTCCAATAGATGAGGAAGAAGGAGATCTTGGAACATTTTGTAGTATGCTAACGGAAGGCCATCAGGGCCTGGGCTCTTTCCTGTCGGCATTTGATTCATTGCTTTTTTTTTAGCTCATTCAGGGAAAAGGGGGCTGTAAGACGCGACTTCTGATCTAGGGCAATGTTAGGAAGTTTAGCTGCTTCCAGGAAGGAAGATATGACAGTGGCACGAGTTTCTGGTTCAGTTGTTGAGGGGAGATTATATAGATCATTATAAAATGAGCGAAATTGGGCGGCGATCTGATTGACCGAAAAGATAGGGGTCCCATCTTGTGAGGATAGCTGGTGGACAAAATTTGCAGACCTCCTCCCTTTAATCCTGCTCATTACAAATTTGGTGGCCTTATCCCCGTGTGCGAAGAATTTGTGCTGAGAGCTCATGTGGTATTTGGCTGCTCTAGTGGCTAACAGAGATCTAAATTTGGCCCTGTATTCTGACAACTTTTGGAGTTGGGTGTCAGAGGGTTTAGCTTTGTGATGTGACTCTAAAATCTGAATATTTTTCAGAGTATCATCTATTTCTCTTTCTCTCACTCTCTTAAGGTGTGTGCTAATAAATTGTCCTCTTACTACAGGTTTATGAGCGTCCCAGAGAGTTTTGGCCTTTATATTAGAACTTTTATTTAGGGAGAAATATTCTGTAATGTGCTTGGAAATTCGATCAACCGAGTCCTGATATCCCAGGAGGGTTTAGTTTAGGAGCCAGTTAAAGCACTAGGGCGTTTCATTAGGGGCCAAAACTGAAATATATATTGGGGAGTGAGACATGTATAGCACCAATGGATGCCTCCCTGCACAGGTGTATGTGTTTTTTAGAGATAAACAGGTAATCTAATCTGTGGAGTTTTATGTGTTGGGGAATAGAACGTAAAGTCCAGAGAACTCGGGTGGAAAGATCTCCAAACATCAATCAAATGCAGATCCCAGAGGGTATTTCTGACATTTTTTAGAAACTTTCTGGAGTGAGACGATTTATGAGAGGAGACATCTAATTGAGGATATAGAGCGGCATTTAAGTCACCCCCAGCGATTTCTATACCCTCCTTAAAGGATTCTATAATAGGAAAAATGTCAGAAAACCAACGGGGTTGGTTGGAATTAGGAGCGTATAAGTTAATAAAAGTATACGTTTGTGGCCCTATGGTGCCTTTGAGAAGGATATACCTGCCTTCTGGGTCTAAGCTTTGGCTGACGAATTTAAAGGGGATTTTCCTCTGTAGCCCTATGCTGACCCCACTAGAAGCTGAGGAGTTACTCCCACAGTGGTACCAATTGGAAAAGTGAGAGAACCGCATGTCCGGGTAGTGATTGAAGCGGAAATGTGTCTCCTGAAGAAATATCACTCCAGCCCCGGCTTTTCTTAGAATGGCAAAGATTTGGCTCCGTTTAGAAGGGGAGTGAAAGCCTTTGACATTGTAAGAGGCCACTGACAAGTCAGCCATTATTTATGGTGTGTGTGGGTTTACCTTGTAGCTGTTGTGGTCCCTTTCTAAGAGGTGTATCGGGTTTATTGTAGTCCTCTATCTCATGTACCAATGAAGTTGTGCGTATATAGGGGTCAATCCAATTCGATACAATAGGCGAATACCTTGAGTTAGGGGTAAGTAGAAGGAATAAAACACAACTTGTTAAACAAACAAAAAATACGAACATAGACATAATGTGATATGTCATAATCGGGAGGGGGTTGTTTGGTCTGTAGACCGTTTAAGAGATCGTATAACGCCCCGGAAAGGGGCAGTAGCAGGGCAGAAAAGTGGGGGGGACATATAGGAGCATATGAATAGACTATCAGGTATCATACTAACAGTGAGATCACAAACCCTAGGCAGTAATATGTGAAGATTTCAGAATATCAGTATAACCTAAGGCTACCATACTGTAGGCAAGTAAATCTTTCTATTGTTCTTGTGAGAGACTTCTCGGGGTGAGTTGGAGACCCCTCTTCTTGGAACGGGAAGACTTCGGCGTGCGTAGTATTTCAAAAGGAGCCACCTTGGGTATATCAGGCAGGGTACTGAGGTCTTGGAAGAGTTCCCAATTTTCAATCTGCATAGGTGGCACATTTAGAAGCTCAAAGGCAGATGTGAGGTCTTTAAATGACGAAATGTTCACTCTCTTGCCCACGTATGAGAAGGATAGGCCAAATGGATAGGACCATCGGTATAACACTTTTTTGGAGCGTAACCAATCCGTCAGAGGTTTAAGGGATCTGCGCTTCTTCAGAGTTGAAGGGGCTAAGTCCTGATATATATCAATCTTGGAGTCTTCATATGTTAATTCAGGATGGTTACGTGCAGCTTCCAGGATGGCAGTTTTTACTTGAAAATTCAGGAACTTACATATTATGTCCCTGGGTGGTTCGGCCGGTTTAGGCTTGGGCCTGAGGGCTCTGTGTGCCTGTTCTATGATTATTTCTTGGGGGAAGTTAGGGCCCAGCAGTGATCCGCATATTTCAATAATGGAAGCTGAAACCTCTCCTGAGGAGACTGATTCTGGCACTCCTCGGAATCTCAGATTATTTCGGCGCCCCCTGTTTTCTTGATCTTCTAGTGAACAGTGGAGGTCGTTTAAGTATAGGGCGCAGCGGCGAAAAGAATCTGTCACCGCAGACTGGTGGTTTAATATCTCTGCTTGGTGCTGCTCTAGGTTCTCCATGCGGTCCCCAATATGCCTCACCTCGTTCCTGCATGCAGACAATTCTGCAAGGATCGGCTCCATAATCCTGCTCAGGGCACGGTCGAGGTATTTTCTTCTGACCGGGAGGTCAGAGCTGGCTTGTGCTTCATCTGAATCGCTCTCTCCCTCCGACTGTGCAGGGGCGCGCTTCGGAGCTTTGGCCTGTGGAGTCGGCGCCATCTTAGGCTCCCTGTCGGCTACCGTTGCGGCGGCTTTCTTAAAAAATTTCTCCATATCTCCTCCAGCAATCTGAGTTTTGTAGGGAGCGGGAGTGTCTCCATGCTTGGTGTTCCCGATTTTCACCATCTCCGCCTCTGTAAGCTGGTTTTAGCTGGCGTTAGGGACGAATCTCTTCACAGAGCACAGAGCTACGCCACCATCTTCATCCGGCGCAACAACTCTCCCTTTTTTAAGGTGGTCGGGTTGTTGAACTGCATAAGCAGGGTCTCTCACAACGCGCCATCGCTGCTGAGGTGGGACGCAGTAAGACAGTCATTTTGAATTTCTTTAATGATCCTGAGGGTTATGGAACAAAAAAGTCAAGTGGAAGAACCCCCCCTGCCCCACATTAAGTAATTTGCCCCCTTACACTGCCTCACATTATGTAATTTGCCCCCCACATTATGTTGTTTGCCCCCCCACTGCCCTTCATTATGTCATTTGCTCCCCACTAAGTCATTTGCCCCCACACTAAGTCATTTTGCCCTCACACTGCCATCCATTATGTAGTTTGCCCGCCACACTGCTCCCCACTAAGTAAATTTGCCCCCACACACTTGTGTCACTAATCCTGTACAGTGTGTATTTGCCGGCCGCGCGAGTATGAGTTCAGTTAAGTACAGTGTCTTTGGCGCGCAACATCTGATATGTGATCTATGTTCTATTGTATATAAAATATGAATCTATGAGATTTACAAATTATTGCATTCTGGTTTTATTTACATTTATTTATACTGTGTCCCATCTTTTTGGGGTTGTACAAGAGATGATGCAAAGTGTTCTGCAAAGCTGACCTAAGGTCCGTAAACAACTCTTGGACACCACCCACTGGAAGATCCTTTTGTATGCAGTGAAAGCACATGTAATAGAGAATATATAGGAGTGCATTGATTATACCATAATCAATATCAGGCAGGAAGTAAAAGAGTAAGCTGATGGCTGCTGCTGGAGTCAAATCCAGTGTATATTCCTGTGATAACTAGTGGATGTGGTTGCTACTGGAAAGAATAGTACAACATCTCAGGGATCAGCTAGGATCTGGCACTGCAAACAGAATGCCTGCCTGTCCCATTAAGTATAATGGGGTCTGGCGGAGATCCAGACACATTCTGGCAAAAATTCTGAGAATCGGCTGGACGCAAACCGCTGAACACTGTGGTTTGTGTCTGGCCGATTCCTGTCATTCTCTGCCGGATCAGGCAGTCAGATCTCCATGCGGCAGAATGTGAAAGTAGCCTAAGCAAACAGTACAGAAAATAAAAGGGACAAATAATGAATCTTTACCCATTAGATCGGTTAAGGATTCACACTGGAAGCACAACTGAAATCTGATCAGGCCTACATTAGTTAGGTGTATCTCCAAGATCTGACCAGATGTGGTTTCTGGTACGCCATTTTTAATGGGTCTTGCTAGCCCTCCTCTCACCCTCCTTCTACTCATGTGACAGGAGGCTGGCTAATGACATGCAACAAGTGGAAAGTTTTATTTTAGTTTGAGGTAGCTTTGAGATGGATAATATGACTGGCAAGTTATACGGGATATTTTTACCAACCCAGGTATATCAAACATGAATATGAAATGTCAATTCTTTCAACCAATATGTAATTTTCTAGGTTTGGTATAACTGAAAATCCAGGGGTGTTTGAGACTCAAGCAGCTCCCAGGTTCCCTGATCTTAAGACCATAAGTTTGGGGGGTGTAGGATATATTCAGTTCTATTCACTGCATTGCCCCCTCTGCTGACATGATGTCCTGTGACTGACAAATGTTTATCCGTCCAGGAAACCAGTTGTCTATTAAATCCACATCCACATAGGAAGTAGCATCAGGACTCATTAACTCCTAATGCCATGCATTCTCATCTGTCAAGGAAGTGCCATTATAGCTAATAACTCACACCAGCCTGTAAAAGGGACAGGCCTATAACAGAAACCAGACTGTCCACTGCCATTTAAAGAGACAGTGCACCTAATTCTGGTGTAACTAACTAAGCCTGTCCTTCCACCACCCTATAGTGGGCAGCCACGCATACCACTCAGGACCAAAAGATCCCTTTTCTGTCAGGGTAGCGGACTTATTACCCCTTACACATAAAATTGGATGCAGAACATGTGAATATCCCATATATTATAGTCCTGCTTTGTGTTGGAGATTTGTATCCTGTCGGGGTTCTGACATAAGAACAGGTTTTTACATGAGAACATTGCAGGAATAAGTTCATTTTTGTGTGTCAGGGGTCATAAACTCCTCCTGATCACAACAGTTCTCAGATTTGGAGGTTGTTGGTAGCACAGCCTAGTACAGAGGGTCTGGAAATATTGTTTTTAGATGGTCATCTTTGTTTTCTTCTTTTTCCCTGTATTGGAGAAGTTGACTTCTGAGCATCCCTGTGGATCTGGTGATTTGATAATCAATTGAAGCAAGATGGTAGCCCTCATGTAAAAATGTCCTTTGGGGATGGTTTGTGTAAATTTTGACCTGTGTTCAGAATAGAAGCTGTCTTATTTGAGATTGGCAGGCTGATCGATAGGTTTGATACGGATGTCTGTATTGAACTGCTTTGAAATTTTATTATGGTGTCCAGAAAGTTGACTTCTGCATTTAAATAGTTTAGTGTCAGGGTTATGGTGGAGTGAATTTGAATCTTTCATTGAGTTTTATTAGGATACCAGTAAGTCATTTTCTAGTTTTCTATGAAAATGGTTGCATATTCTGGTGTCATTTTGCTGTCCATGGCAGTTCCAGTGTGTTGTTGTAGATATATTTCTTTGGCAAAAGAGGATTAATTGTGGGTGAAGATAAAGTTAGCACAAACAATCCTTTTAAGCTCTAGATACACTTGGCAGGCAGTTAATCCATCCTTGTGTGGGATGTCAGAATAAAAAGATTCCATATCTGTGATGACTAAGATGGTACCAAAGGTAGGAGAACACCCTCTACCCAACCTGAGATTTCTGGGGTCTTCCATTCCTGAATGGCCTCCCTGGATTACCCCGCCTACATATTTTGGGAGGCATGTAATACACTCTGGTCCTCGGAATCTTAGATACCAAATCTGCAGGCAGATTAATAGTGATCTTCTTGTTGTTTCTTTATGTACAAATAGCCCCCCCTTCCTGCACACTAAACTTCAGTCTATTGGTCTAAAATGGTATTGCGGACAACTGGAGATGTCCAGTCAGATTCTTGTCATCTAGTCTCAAGTGTGTTTGGTTTTTTAAATTTCTCTTTCCTCTTTGTCATGAAAGAAACTCTTTCAGCCAATTCCCTAAAGTATTCCTGCATGTCCCTAAAGTGCCACCATTTGAAATACATATAACTATTTGTTAAAATTTTATTACATTTTTCTGCAGGTAATGGGAAAAAAGCACTTCTGTCCTTTCTTGGTAACATTTTAAACTTTGCGCCTCTCCCCATGCAGCAAAAATAAAGCATTGAAGGGAACTTGTCACCTCCAAAAACCATCCCAAGCCGCCAGCAGTACCTGAGAGTAGCCCGGAGTGTGTTTCTAATGATCATTTTCGTTCAGCAGTCAGATGTGGTATAAGCTCTGAAAACGTTCTTTTATCCCCTGCCCGCGCTATTTTCTAGTCATGCTTGAAGTCAAGGGGGCAGCGGCCTCCTTGCTTCAAGTCAAGGTAACTGTGCCCCCTTCCCTGCCCCTTCGTTGTGACTGAAAGTGTCATAGTCTGAGAGAACTACAACATTATTTTTCCATCGACAGAGCTGTGTGAGGACTTGTTCTTTGGTGGCGTGAGCTGTTGTTTTTATTGGTTACGTTTTGGAATACATATGACTTTTTCATCACTGAATTCAGAATGAGAAACCATACTCCTGAGAGTGTGTCATCAGAAAATGACCTATTTTTTAAATCACATTTTCATTTCAAGACTTTTTTTTATAGTTCTCTAAAATTTATCTACATTATATATTTTTTTACATTTCTAAAATTCTGCATTTTTCACACTGGTTACCAGGCCTAAAGTATGTTAAGCATTTTGGGAGGGTTTTCTAGGCATGCTTTGTGACCTGTGCAGAGCTCAAAGGGGAGATGATAATCCTTGATAATCACCTATTATGTTAACTATACAGAGGTCCTTATAATCCTTCCTGTAGTAATAATGATAATACAGTAGCTACTGAAAATATAGGCTAGTTTCACACTAGCGCAATACATCCAGCACGCTGTGGAACAGTCTGCCAGAAGTTTGCAAATCTCTGTCCGGTCCCATTAACTATAATTGCCGACATGAGGCGGAGATCTAGCCTCATGCCGGCAAATATGCCGAGAATCGTCTGGAAGAAAACCGCTGCACGGAAGAAAACTGCAGCAGTTTTCTTCTGGCCAACTCTGAGAATATTTGCCGGGTTGCAGCCAGATCTCTGCTGGTCCCTATTACAGTGCCGATTCCTTACTTGTGCAGAACAGGAAATCATGACCAATTATTAGACATAGTAGGCAGTGTGATAATTGCAGGATTAAATAAAAAAATAAAAATTGTGACATGGAAAAGTAACATAGTAACATAGTTTGTAAGGCCGAAAAAAGACATCTGTCCATCCAATTCGGCCTGTCATCCTGCAAGTTGATCCAGAGGAAGGCAAAAAAAAAAACTGTTAGGTAGAAGTCAATTTTAAAAATTCCTTCCTGACTCCAATCAGGCAATCAGAATAACTCCCTGTATCAACTATCCCTCTCTAGTAGCTATAGCCTGTAATATTATTACGCTCCAGAAATACATCCAGGCCCCTCTTGAATTCCTTTATTGTACTCACCATCACCACCTCCTCAGGCAGAGAGTTCCATAGTATCACTGCTCTTACCGTAAAGAATCCTCTTCTATGTTTGTGTACAAACCTTCTTTCCTCCAGACGCAGAGGATGTCCCCTCTTTTTTCTAAAGTGAATAACCCTAATTTTGATAATCTTTCAGGGTACTGTAGTCCATCCATTCCAGTTATTACTTTAGTTGCCCTCCTCTGAACCCTCACCAGCTCTGCTATGTCTGCCTTGTTCACAGGAGCCCAAAACTGTACACAGCACTCCATGTGTGGTCTGACTAGTGATTTGTAAAGTCTCATCACAGGCATCTATGCCCTTTTTTTTTATGCAACCCATTATCTTATTGGCCTTTGCAGCAGTTGCCTGACACTGGTTTCTACAGCTTAGTTTGCTGTTCACCAAAATTCCTAGGTCCTTTTACATGTCAATGTTACCCAGTGATTTACCATTTAGTATGTACGGGTGACTTGCATTATTCCTTCCCATGTGCATAACTTTACATTTGTCAGTGTTAAACCTCATCTGCTACTTATCTGCCCAAGCCTGCAATCTATCCAGATCGCTCTGTAGTAGTATACTGTCCTCTTCCCTGCCAATTACTTTACACAGTTTAATGTCATCTGCAAAAATTGATATTTTACTGTGCAAGCCTTCTACAAGATCATCAATAAATATATTGAAGAAAATAGGGCCCAATACTGACCCCTGAGGTACTCTACTAGTGACAGTGACCCAATCTGAGTACGTACCATTAATAACCACCCTCTGTTTTCTAACACTGAGCCAGTTACTTACCCACTTACAGACGTTTTCTCCCAGTCCGAGCATTCTCATTTTATATACTAACCTTTTATGCGGTACAGTGTCAAATGCTTTGGAGAAGTCCAGATATACGACATCCATTGATTCGCCGCTGTCAAGTCTAGAACTTACCTCCTCATAGAAACTGATTAAATTAGTTTGCCATAAAAAAAAATCAACAAAAAATCCTAAATATTATGTTTAAAACAAAAACGTTATTTAAACAATAGGTAATTTTGTAATGACACATTCCCTTTAGAGAGTTTTTTCCATCAGATACAATGGGGGCATATCGCCAGAGGTGGGACCCTCACCTACAATAAGAACAGAGCAGGGAAATGAATGCAGGGCGCACTGCGCCGGCCATAGCTCTTCCCACTCCGTTCTCCTTGTAGGTGCGGGTCCCAGAGGTGGGACCCGCACCTATCAGACAATGTGGTCCTATCTTAGCGATATGCCCAGACTGTATATAATGGGAATACCACTTTAAGTTGAGAAGGGAATTCAGTGTTGTCAAAAAACCCTGAAAGCAATGTTTTGTGCATGCGATGCAGTGGGAGCTGCGTCGCCAGTATTTTTTGAATATTTTTTTAAAGAGCTCACCAGTTTTATAACACTAGTCATTACAGATGTGAGAATGCCATTTATGCATACTATTTATATTTTTTTCACTTAAAGTATTTTAAATGGGAAAAAATGTTTTCATATTTTTTAATATTTAAAGGAGTTATCCAATATCATAACCCCCCCCCCCACGGCACCCGCAATGCTAGGGAGGCTCGTCCCCGTCCCCGCCTGCCATTGGCTGAAGCTGTTAGGGGCCCGGCACATGGAGGGGAAGTTTATGATATTGGATAATCCTTTTAAGTTGCTAATGTAATACACTGCAGTATGCCTGTTGTCATAACTCGGACAAGCACCTTATTAGCCTCTGCCATGACCTAATAGGTATACAAAGATCACAGACCTTGGGGGCAGGGGCTTAGCAGGGGTATTAACCACTTCAGCCCCGCTAGGTGAAACCCCCTTCATGACCAGAGCACTTTTTACACTTCGGCACTACACTCCTTTCACCGTTTATCGCTCGGTCATGCAACTTACCAACCAAATGAATTTTACCTCCTTTTCTTCTCACTAATAGAGCTTTCATTTGGTGGTATTTTATTGCTGCTGACATTTTTACTTTTTTTGTTATTAATCAAAATGTAACGATTTTTTTGCAAAAAAATGACATTTTTCACTTTCAGCTGTAAAATTTTGCAAAAAAAACGACATCCATATATAAATTTTTCGCCAAATTTATTGTTCTACATGTCTTTGATTAAAAAAAAATGTTTGGGCAAAAAAAATAAATGGTGTGGGTAAAAGTTATAGCATTTACAAACTATGGTACAAAAATGTGAATTTCCGCTTTTTGAAGCAGCTCTGACTTTCTGAGCACCTGTCATGATTCCTGAGGTTCTACAATGCCCAAACAGTAGAAAACCCCCACAAATGACCCCATTTCGGAAAGTAGACACCCTAAGGTATTCGCTGATGGGCATAGTGAGTTCATAGAACTTTTTATTTTTTGTCACAAGTTAGCGGAAGATGATGATGATTTTATTTTTGTTATTTTTTCTTACAAAGTCTCATATTCCACTAACTTGCGACAAAAAATAAAAAATTCTAGGAACTCGCCGTGCCCCTCACGGAATACCTTGGGGTGTCTTCTTTCCAAAATGGGGTCACTTGTGGCGTAGTTATACTGCCCTGGCAATTTAGGGGCCCATATGTGTGAGAAGTACTTTGCAATCAAAATCTGTAAAAAAATGACCGGTGAAATCCGAAAGGTGCACTTTGGAATATGTGCCCCTTTGCCCACCTTGGCATCAAAAAAGTGTCACACATCTGGTATCGCCGTACTCAGGAGAAGTTGGGGAATGTGTTTTGGGGTGTCATTTTACATATACCCATGCTGGGTGAGAGAAATATCTTGGCAAAAGACAACTTTTCCCATTTTTTTATACAAAGTTGGCATTTGACCAAGATATTTTTCTCACCCAGCATGGGTATATGTAAAATGACACCCCAAAACACATTTTTACGGATCCATGGATACATGGATCGGATCCACAAAACGCATGCGGACGTCTGAATGGAGCCTTACAGGGGGGGTTATCAATGACAGGGGGTGATCAGGGTAATCAGGGTGATCACCCCCCTGTCACTGATCACCCCCCCCTGTAAGGCTCCATTCAGACATCCGCATGATTTTTTACGGATCCATGGATACATGGATCGGATCCACAAAACGCATGCGGACGTCTGAATGGAGACTTACAGGGGGGTTATCAATGACAGGGGGTGATCAGGGTAATCAGGGTGATCACCCCCCTGTCACTGATCACCCCCCCTGTAAGGCTCCATTCAGACATCCGCATGATTTTTTACGGATCCATGGATACATGGATCGGATCCACAGAACGCATGCGGACGTCTGAATGGAGCCTTACAGGGGGGTTATCAATGACAGGGGGTGATCAGGGTAATCAGGGTGATCACCCCCCTGTCACTGATCACCCCCCCTGTAAGGCTCCATTCAGACATCCGCATGATTTTTTACGGATCCATGGATACATGGATCGGATCCACAAAACGCATGCGGACGTCTGAATGGAGCCTTACAGGGGGGTTTTCAATGACAGGGGTGATCAGGGTAATCAGGGTGATCACCCCCCTGTCACTGATCACCCCCCTGTAAGGCTCCATTCAGACATCCGCATGATTTTTTACGGATCCATGGATACATGGATCGGATCCACAAAACGCATGCGGACGTCTGAATGGAGCCTTACAGGGGGGTTATCAATGGCAGGGGGTGATCAGGGTAATCAGGGTGATCACCCCCCTGTCACTGATCACCCCCCCTGTAAGGCTCCATTCAGACATCCGCATGATTTTTTACAGATCCATGGATACATGGATCGGATCCACAGAACGCATGCGGACGTCTGAATGGAGCCTTACAGGGGGGTTATCAATGACAGGGGGTGATCAGGGTAATCAGGGTGATCACCCCCCTGTCACTAATCACCCCCCCTGTAAGGCTCCATTCAGACATCCGCATGATTTTTTACGGATCCATGGATACATGGATCGGATCCACAAAACGCATGCGGACGTCTGAATGGAGCCTTACAGGGGGGTTATCAATGACAGGGGGTGATCAGGGTAATCAGGGTGATCACCCCCCTGTCACTGATCACCCCCCCTGTAAGGCTCCATTCAGACATCCGCATGATTTTTTACGGATCCATGGATACATGGATCGGATCCACAAAACGCATGCGGACGTCTGAATGGAGCCTTACAGGGGGGTTATCAATGACAGGGGGTGATCAGGGTAATCAGGGTGATCACCCCCCTGTCACTGATCACCCCCCCTGTAAGGCTCCATTCAGACATCCGCATGATTTTTTACGGATCCATGGATACATGGATCGGATCCACAAAACGCATGCGGACGTCTGAATGGAGCCTTACAGGGGGGTTATCAATGACAGGGGGTGATCAGGGTAATCAGGGTGATCACCCCCCTGTCACTGATCACCCCCCCTGTAAGGCTCCATTCAGACATCCGCATGATTTTTTACGGATCCATGGATACATGGATCGGATCCACAAAACGCATGCGGACGTCTGAATGGAGCCTTACAGGGGGGTTATCAATGACAGGGGGGTGATCAGGGAATGTATATGGGTGATCACCCGCCTGTCATTGATCACCCCCTGTAAGGCTCCATTCATCTGTCCGCATGTGTTTTGCGGATCCGATCCATGTATCCATGGATCCGTAAAAATCATGCGGACGTCTGAATGGAGCCTTACAGGGGAGTGATCAATGACAGGGGGGTGATCAATGACAGGGGGTGATCAGGGAGTGTATATGGGTGATCACCCGCCTGTCATTGATCACCCCCCTGTAAGGCTCCATTCAGACGTCCGTATGCTTTTTGCGGATCCAATCCATGTATCCGTGGATCCGTAAAAATCATACGGACGTTTGAACGGAGCCTGACAGGGGGGTGATCAATGACAGGGCGGTGATCAATGACAGGGGGGTGATCAGGGAGTTTATATGGGGTGATCATGGGTGATCAGGGGTTTATAAGGGGTTAATAAGTGACGGGGGGGGGTGTAGTGTAGTGTAGTGTAGTGTGGTGTTTGGTGCGACTGTACTGACCTACCTGAGTCCTCTGGTGGTCGATCCTAACAAAAGGGACCACCAGAGGACCAGGTAGGAGGTATATTAGACGCTGTTATGAAAACAGCGTCTAATATACCTGTTAGGGGTTAAAAAATTCGGATCTCCAGCCTGCCAGCGAGCGATCGCCGCTGGCAGGCTGGAGATCCACTCGCTTACCTTCCGTTCCTGTGAGCGCGCGCGCCTGTGTGCGCGCGTTCACAGGAAATCTCGCGTCTCGCGAGATGACGCATATATGCGTGACTGTGCGCAGGGCTGCCACCTCCGGAACGCGAATCTGCGTTAGGCGGTCCGGAGGTGGTTAATGGGGGTGACATTCACTTTGTCAAACCTCTGAAAACCTTTATACTGTATACCCCTGGTTTTCTTTATTTGGCTATGCACTATAACCAGAGGGGCACTGAACACACATCTTCTTATGAGTTAGGCCTCTTGCCCACGAACGTAAGGGCTCCGTGCCCATGCTGCAGACTGCATACGGTGGTTCTGCAATACACGTGTCACCAGCCGTGTGCATTCCGCATCACGGATGCGACCCATTCCCTTGTATAGGTCCGAAAATCCAGAGATGTGGTGCGGTGCAGAATGGAAGCACAGAACGGAACCCCACAGAAGCACTACAGAGTGCTTCCGTGGTGTTCCCTTACGTGCTTCTGTTGCGCAAAAAAATAGAACTTGTACTTGTTCTATCTTTTTGTGGAACGGACAGATCGCGGCCCCCTATTCAAGTGAATGGGTCCGCGATCCGCATGTGGCTGCTCCATGGTCAGTGCCTGTGCATTGCGGACCGCAATTGGCGGTCTGCCGCATGGGTGCGGAGCCCTTACGTTCGTGGGCAAGAGGCCTTAGGCTGAGTTCACACTTCAGTTATTTGGTCAGTTATTTCCATCAGTTATTGTGAGCCGAAACCAGGGGCGGGTCAAAAACACAGAACAGGTGCAGATCTTTCTATCAAACCTTATCTCTGTGTAGGTGCAGTGTCCCAGGGGGTCAGTAGTGTATGCTGGGCTTTGTAGTGCAGATTGACCACTAACCTGGGATCCACTGTCGTCTTCAATTGGGGCAAATACTGGAACAGGCAGGTATTTAACAGTTCGTGACGCCAGTGTCAATTAAACGGTGACACGCCGTGTATGGTATTGTAGAAGAATGAAGCAAGCATAGGATAGCCAACAAAAACTGGAACATTTACTGAATATCAGTGAATACAGCTGGTTCTTGGGAATACAAAATGGCCGGTCTTAGCAAGGCATTATACAGAGTGTTGATTACAGGAGATGCAGTACAGGCGGCTTGCACACTATTCCTGACTGGTCCCGAAACATGTGACTTTCTCTCCAAGGTCTAATGCCCTTTATCTGGCGTACCCTTGAAACTGTCCTTATCTAGTACCTCCTCTGTTATCTTGAGTACCTCTTGCTTTATCTGATCGGCCTCTGTGGTATTCTGTGTCTTCAGGCTGTTTAGCTATGCCCTTCTGACTTCTATGCATACGGACTCAGGAGGGAACCCTCTCTGCACTGAGTCTGGAAACTTCTCACTTCCTGAGCTAGGCCCTAGCCTATTTATACTGAACTGGGGGCTCCCTCTGCTGGCTGTGATAAGGATTGCCGGTAACCGGCCTGACTGGCTTAAAGGGAACTACACATTCAAATTTAGCAGTGTCGGGTAGCCTACCCGTATGCTGCACACCCCCAGACTTTAACGTGAGTAAGGCCTCGTACTCACACACATGCCTGAACCAACATAAGCTGATGCATAATTTAAACATTACATTATAAATATAATAAACAACTATTTCACACAAAAATATAACATTTGCAATAAATGACGCAAGAAAAAGGGGCGTCTTCTTTCTTCTTAGGCACGGCCGCTGACCTGGCACAGCGGACTTAAGGTGAACCAGGTTAGTCTATTTTTCTTGACTGAAGTATAATAAGGAACTACACAGGGTTTCCCCGTGGGTGTAGAACAGGCAAGGGCTCACGTGGAGGAGTCCATTCTTGCGCACAAACATCAAGCAGGCTATTTCCGATAGTAACTGTTCGGGAGGAGACACCACCAGCATAGTCAAAGTCTCTTAAATGGACTGGCGGACGTCCCCTGGTCATCCGGGTGGACCTTCTCAACACAGGGGTTTCCTCTTCCCTTAGCACCGAGGTAGAAAGAGTAGCAACAGGAGGATCTCCATCCGTGAGACCTTGGTCAGGAACAACGGGAACAACAGGAACAACAGGATCCACTAGAGGGGGAACTGGATCCGGGGCATCCTGAACCGGCTCTTCTGGAAGTAAAGGTACAGTAGGTGCCGGAGCGGGCACCAACAAGTTCAACCATGGTGTCAGAAGCCAATGCATGGGATCAGCGTCATACCTTAGATTTCGGACAGCCTGCATAGGATCCTCGGGCTGTATCGATGACTCTGACACAGGGGGTTCAGATATAGAACTCTCGGCACTGGGTCCTGGTGTCAGGCAGAGCTTTAACCGGTTTCGGTGTACAATTTGGGATCCTCTGCCCTCCCGGGTGATCTCATAAGTGTGAGTTCCAACATTTGGGATTGCAGTGACAACATAAGGACTTTGCTCCCATTTACTGTCCAGTTTACTGGTACGGCGGTTATTTTTTAACCATACCACAGCCCCTATCTTCAGGGGTTCTGCATGGGCTGCTTGGTCATAGTCTCTCTGCTGCCGGTCTCTAGCATAGTCCATACGTTCCTGAACAATAGCTTGGGCCGTATTCAATCGCCTTTGGTGTTCAGCAACCCAGTCGGTATTAGGGAATGGGTTGATGCAATCAGGTACGAGTACATCCAAGGAGTGGTCAGCAGGCAATAATCCTTGGCGCCCAAACATCAAATAAAAGGGGGTATACCCGGTGGAACAGTGTATGGTATGATTGTATGTGAACATGAGCTGTGGCAACAGATTAGGCCAATCTCCCCTGGTTTCAGGAGGCACGGTCCTCAGCATCTCTATCAAGGTCTGATTCATTTTTTCACATAATCCATTACCTTGCGGATGGTAGGCTGTCGTCCGGATCTTCTTACAGTTGTGCAGGCGGCACAGTTCATGGAACAGATGGGACTCAAAAGCAGGACCTTGATCGGTGAGGATCTTTTCTGGACAACCGTAGGGCAGGAGGAAGTGTTTCCAGAACAGTTCGGCTGTAGTCTTGGCCGTCTGGTCTCTCACAGGCACCGCTACAACAAACTTAGTGAAATGGTCAATAATAGTCATAGCGTACACATACCCTGAGCGACTAGGCTCCAGTTTCACATGGTCGATGGCGACAAGTTCAAGAGGACGAGTACTTACAATGGGTCTCAGTGGTGCCCTCTGATCATGGTGTTCACCTCGTTTCAAGGCACAGGCTACGCACTCCCGACACCACTTCTCCATGTCTTCTCTCATGCCCACCCAGTAAAACCGCTGGCGGATATTTGCCTCAGTCTTTTGGACCCCAAAGTGACCGGATTGATTGTGGTACATCTCCAACACCATACCTGCATCTCGTCGGGGTATGAGAATTTGATGCACTCTTTCGTTGGACACTGGGTCTAGGCTTCTCCGTAGCAACAGGCCCTTTTGTATGAAGAGTTGATGGCGCTGTCTCCACAGTTTGATGAGCTCAGGATCTGTACTCTTACGCCGAATCCTCTCAGGGGTTCTGCCACTGGTAATGAAGTCCAACAATTCACCCAGCACTCTACTTTCAGACTGTAGTTTCACCCACCTTTCTTCTTTGAGTTCCAGCCTACTGGAGGGTGAAGGAACTGCAGCTCTGTTACTGGTAGCCCGAGCCTGATCCTGTTGAGCAAATTTATGGTAGAAGGCCGGCATTTCTACATCTTCCCAAGCATCTCGCACATCATCAGGAGCTGTCTCTGTGGGAAGTCTGGATAAAGCATCAGCATTGTCGTTAGTACGTCCAGCGCGATATTTTACAGAGAAATCATAGTTGGCGAGACGAGAGGCCCATCTTTGCTCCAAAGCCCCCAATTTAGCTGTATTTAGATGTGCCAGAGGGTTATTATCAGTGAATGCAATGAATGGGGTAGCGGCTAGATAATCTTTGAATTTTTCCGTCACTGCCCACACTAATGCCAGGAACTCTAGTTTGAAGGAACTATAATTCTGGTCATTTTTCTCAGCCCCTTTCAGGGAGCGGCTTGCATAAGCTATCACCCTTTCTTTTCCCTCTTGAATCTGGGCTAACACAGCCCCCAGGCCTCGCTTGCTAGCATCAGTATACAGATGGAAGGGCTTGCTGTAGTCGGGATAACCTAACACGGGAGGCTCGGTCAGTTTCTTTTTTAACAACTGGAACGCTATCTCTCTCTCTTCATTCCACTCAATGAGCACTGGAGTTCTAGGACTTTTCTTGGGCTGCCCCCTCAAGAGTTCCTGGATAGGATCGGCTATTTGAGCAAAATGGGGGATGAAACGTCTATAGTAGCCGGCAAAACCCAGGAAACCCCTCACCTCTTTGACGGTAGTGGGTACCGGCCAGTTACGGACAGCCGCTAACTTATCAGGGTCAGGTTGTACGCCCTCTCCGCTTACCACATGCCCCAGGTATTTTACCGCAGGTTTGAGCAAGTGGCATTTAGATGGCTTTACCTTCAGGCCATATTTGACAAGGATTTCAAAGACCTCTGCTAAGTGTTTCAGGTGGTCTTCATATGTTTTTGAGTACACAATGACGTCATCTAGATACAGCAGCACTGTTTCGAAGTTTTTGTGACCCAAACACCGCTCCATTAGTCTCTGGAAAGTTCCTGGGGCATTACATAACCCGAACGGCATACAATTAAATTCAAACAGGCCCATGGGAGTGGTGAAAGCAGTCTTTTCCCTATCTGCCGGGGCCATGGGTACTTGCCAGTAGCCACTGGTCAAGTCCAATGTGGAGAAATAGGCAGCGGAGCCCAGAGCAGTTAGTGACTCTTCAATGCGGGGCAGTGGGTACGCGTCTTTGTGGGTTATTTGGTTAATTTTTCTATAGTCCACGCAGAAACGGATACCACCATCCTTCTTCTTTACAAGGACCAGGGGTGCCGCCCACGGGCTACGACTGTCCCGGATTACATTAGAGTCTTTCATCTCTTGGATCATTTCTTTTACAGTCTGATATGAAGTAGGCGGTAAGGGTCGGTATCTCTCCTTGATAGGAGGATGAGAGCCAGTAGGTATGGTGTGTTGTATGGCACTAACCTCTCCATAATCAGTAGCATGTTTACTGAAGGCCTGGTGGTGCTCTTTGACAAGCCGTAGTATCCCTTCTTGTTGATGTTGGGGGGTAGTCTCGTCCCCGACATGTAGCTCTTCCCACCAGGGTACCTGTGACTGGGGCACCGGCGGACATCCGCTGCCTGCAGCTGGCGGCTTTTCTGTCGCTGGAAGACGGATGATGTCTTGGAAGAACACCTGAGAAAGCTGGGCAACAGGGTAATGCTTAGTAAGCGCAACAGGATGATCACTCAGGTTAATCAGACGGACAGGTACTTTACCTTGGGAGACGTTCACCAGGCACTTGGCAGCTCTCACATAAGGGTAGTTCTCCATCTGGATTGGTTCCACCAGGGCTGGATAATCTTGGCCTTGGACTCCCAGGACAGCACGACACCATAAGAGAGTTTGGGAATTAGGAGGCAAAGTCACAGGCTTATTATCACGAATCTTGGCAGTACAAATTTCTCCTTTCCCGTTAGCAAACCTCTGCTGGGCACTTAACACAGTGATAGTCTTTTGAATCACCCTCTTGGATGCAGAGGAAGCAGTGGGCAGAGTCTGATGTAATACGGCAAGTATTTCAGCATAACAGTTTTTGAAGACATTGGTGCCTAGAATGACAGGATGTCCTCCTCTGTCGCCGGCCTGTACTACTATCACCCCCTGTTGAGGCAAGGTTACTTCTCCCACCTGCAGGGTGGGTTCCCAGTATCCATGGATCTTTACCGGTTTGCCATTGCTGGCGATAATCTCTACCCAGGATTCAGGCGGCTGGGTCAATTGATTGGTGTCCCAGAATCTTTCAAAGGCGGGCAGCTGAATAGTAGTGACCTGAGACCCAGTATCTAATAGGGCTTCAAAGGGGACCCCGTTAATCTCCACATTGATTTTAGGATGGGATCCTACATACCGTGGCATCCAATTTGGATCTTTTGGACCTAGTGTTCTACCTCCCGAGGGGTGGTCCTCAGCCTCAGGGGTTGCCCGTTTAACTGCCAGCAAGTGGATTCTGTGTGTCCCATCTTTTTGCAGTATGTACACACGGGCCGCTGGCGACCCCTATTGCGCCTCCCAGGATCCCTGGGGTGAGTCTCTTGGTATGGAGGTGGGAACGGCTTAGAGGGTGACAGGAACTCCTCTTCTGACATCATAGGTTTTTCCCATTCCTCCATTTTTCTGCACACTCTCTCTAGGCTTTTAGTGAGGTGATTTACTTGCTCTGTCAGCATGGCGATAGTATCGGTAGCTGTAGCTTGAACAGCTTGACCGGCCTCAGCTCGGTTAATGATAAGCGGTTTTGACCTGCAGGCTGATAACTCAGGTGGGGTGCTCAGCTCTGTAGATACTGCTGACCCCAGAATTTTTATAGCCAGTTCTTTAAAGTCCAGAAAGGTACTGTTAGGGTGTTGGGCGGACAGCATCTTTAATTGGGTCCTTATTTGCTCACTAGACACTCCGGTAATAAATTGTTCCCTCAGGGTCTGATCCTGGTTATCAGCTTCCTTGGGATCTATCTGGATTACAGCCCCCAAAGCTTCCTGAAGTGATAGGGCATAGTCACGGAGGGACTCACCGGACTTCTGTTTCTTGCCAAAGAAGTGCATCTTTATCTCTGAGGCAGTCCTCGTTTCAAAAGTGGCCCTGAGGAGGGTGAATATCTGCTCTAGAGTACTCCTTTCAGCAGCAGGCCAGGATAATACCTCTCTGCGGGCAGCCCCCTCCAGTTGCGCTAGCAAGATTTCCATTTGCTGATCGGCATTTATGGGGTACAGTTTGAATAAGGCCAGCAACTTTTCTTTAAAGTCTCTTAGGGTATGGACCTCTCCGTTATAGCGGGGAAACCATGGGGCCCCAAAGTAGTAAGGCATGGTAAAGGGCATCATGCTGGGGGCTATAGGAGGATTAGGAGCCGCAAGCTCTCCCGGGTCCGGCCGCTCGGCAACTTCCCGGATCTGACATGTTAACTTATTACGAGGTGGCCGCTGGTGACTAAAGGGGCCGGAACAATCCCTTCCCTCCGGATACAAGTTCTTACCGGTTTCGCCGGGTGTGCGCAGGCCAAATCTCGTGAGACTCCGGACGTCCTGTGTACGCGGTGACGTTGCTGACGCAGGAAAAGCAGGGCCGCGGCGGTGCGATGATGAAGAGGGGCGGGATTCTCTGTGTCTTTGAAGGGATCCGCCCACGGAGGTCCTCAGCAGCGCGGGAAACTTTACTCCAGGCGGCTGGTGGCCATCTTGATCACGATTCCCTGACAGCAAGCAGGGTGTTGCAAAGTCCAATAAATCACAGTCCACAAATACGATTTTCTCTCTGGGGGTAGCGCAACACAGTACAGCGTCTCTGATTCCTCCCAGGCACAATTTTAATCCACCGGCTTGGAAATAAAGGGTTACAGTCTTTGCCATACGGTGGTGGAATAGTTAAAGCACACAGTTCACACTTCTCTGCACTGTAGAAGTATGCGGATCCTGTTCGTGACGCCAAAAAGAGCGATGCAGTGTCCCAGGGGGTCAGTAGTGTATGCTGGGCTTTGTAGTGCAGATTGACCACTAACCTGGGATCCACTGTCGTCTTCAATTGGGGCAAATACTGGAACAGGCAGGTATTTAACAGTTCGTGACGCCAGTGTCAATTAAACGGTGACACGCCGTGTATGGTATTGTAGAAGAATGAAGCAAGCATAGGATAGCCAACAAAAACTGGAACATTTACTGAATATCAGTGAATACAGCTGGTTCTTGGGAATACAAAATGGCCGGTCTTAGCAAGGCATTATACAGAGTGTTGATTACAGGAGATGCAGTACAGGCGGCTTGCACACTATTCCTGACTGGTCCCGAAACATGTGACTTTCTCTCCAAGGTCTAATGCCCTTTATCTGGCGTACCCTTGAAACTGTCCTTATCTAGTACCTCCTCTGTTATCTTGAGTACCTCTTGCTTTATCTGATCGGCCTCTGTGATATTCTGTGTCTTCAGGCTGTTTAGCTATGCCCTTCTGACTTCTATGCATACGGACTCAGGAGGGAACCCTCTCTGCACTGAGTCTGGAAACTTCTCACTTCCTGAGCTAGGCCCTAGCCTATTTATACTGAACTGGGGGCTCCCTCTGCTGGCTGTGATAAGGATTGCCGGTAACCGGCCTGACTGGCTTAAAGGGAACTACACATTCAAATCTAGCAGTGTCGGGTAGCCTACCCGTATGCTGCACAGGCTCACTATGGGTTTTGTCTCACACAACCGTAAGGGCTCCGTGGAGCAGAAACAGCGGGTCCATAATGTGCAGGCACTGGCCGTGAGCACTCCGTACTGCGGATGCGGACTCATTGACTTGAAAGGGTCCGCAATCTGCAAGATACTATTATAGGAAATGTCCTATCTTCTGTGGAGTGGAAGCACGGATTGGAAGCCCACAGAAACACTACGAAGTACTCCCGTGGGCTTTCGAGTCCGTGCTTTAAAACCTACAAAAGATGGGGCATGTCCTATCTTCTGTTGTTTTGCAGATCGCGGACCCATTCAAGTCAATGGGTCTGCACGGCAATATGGGACTCACATGACCGTGCATTGGAGACTGCTATTTGGGGCCCGCAACACGGGCACTGCAACCGAGCCCTTAGTGTGTGTGTGCTCTTATTTTCAGGAATTCCCTTGCCTTGGCACATCTTGCACAGCTGGTTTGAAGAAGTTAGAACTATTGCTCAACCAATACTTTCAAATATTTCACATAACACAGATTTCAAATGTACCTCTAGTTACTTTTTACCCTCCTTTAAAGAGCATCTGTTAGCAGGATCAACCCTGGTGCACACGGACTACAGCCTGATGAGGTTGATCCTACTGATTACAATGATACCTGTTTTGTGAAAATTGGTTCTGGGGTTCCTGAGAAAAAAAGAAGACTTTTATACTTTATGCAAGGGGAGTGGCCAGCACTGGAGATTTCACAAGATGGATATTATTTAATTAGCAGGATCAAACCTACCAGGTACCATGCCTGGTATAATAGTCATCCTAATAGCCAGGTTTGCTTGAGCCAAGTTTATACTGTGTGAGGTAGAAGAGAAAAAAAAAACTTTGGCTACACTGTCAACAAAAGTCCTCCATGCAGGCTGGGAGCAAAAATTCCTAATTCATAGTAGCCCCTTCCTCAATTAAAAACACAATTTTCTGTGTACAATAACCAGGGATGGACATTGACAATGAAAGGCCTATGAGGGGTTGTCAGACCCTTACAGAAAAGGATCTTCTTGGTGCTGGGTGATATGTGTGGCCCCCACTCTAAAACGGCAGAGAAATTTCCCGGTGGGCCAATGCCCAGGTGGTGCCTGAGCCCTCCACACAGCTGCTGGCTAGGTACATAATGATCTGATGCTCTCAGCATTAATTAATGCTAGGAGCATCAGGTACTTACGCCCCTAGCCGGCATCCCCAAGTGCCCTTCTGAATTCAATGGTATCTCCATCCTCAGGAAGGTGATACAGCTAAATACTGCGACACGGGTGACAGTATTTTGTGTTGCATTGTGGCATTTGGTTCTGTTGGGGCGGTATTTTGTGCTGCACTAAGGTACTGCTAGCTCCCCTCTACTTCTGTTGTCCCTGCATACTTGTGTTGCTCCGCCTTCTGTCAATCTGAATCCGCCTATGACATGGGGGCCACTTTTAGTTTTTTTTTAGGGCCACCCTAAGTTCCCCATCCGCCCTGGTTAGAAGGAATCAGACAACACGGTTGTAACTTTAACAAGGTGACTTTCACTTGACTCACATAAAGAAGCTTAGGGTCACCACAGTCTATGACAGATAACAGGCTAAGGCTACTTTCACACTAGTGTTTTTATTTTTTGGTATTGAGATCCATCATAGGGTCTCAATACCGGAAAAAAACGCTTCAGTTTTGTCCCCATTCATTGTCAATGGGGACAAAACGTAACTGAACAGAACGGAATGCTCTTAAATGCATTCCGTTTCGTTCTCATACCGGAGAGTAAACCGCAACATGCTGCCGTTTCTTTCCGTCATGGGATGCGGAGCAAGGCAGATCCGTCATGACCCACATGCAAGTCAATGGGGATAGATCCGTTTTCTCTGACACTTCTCTGACCACAAAAGATAGGACATGTCCTGTCTTTTGCCGTATTTTGGGGATCGTGGAACCCTTCAAGTCAATGGGTCCGCACCACAATACGGGATTCACACGGCCGATGCCCATGCATTGCGGACCGCTATTTGCTGTCCACAGCAAGGGCATGGTGACCATATGGTCGTGTGAATGAGCCCTTAGTTACAGGATAATTAGGTACACTACCTATTCAGGTGGCAACAGACAGGGAGAACACTGTCCCTTTCGTGTCTCTTGTAACCAACCCCCTGGGCGATGACACTCTGGCTCTGGTCTCCATGTAGATGGCTGTATCTGTATTTATCACTGTGCAGTCTTCTAGCAGGCTCTCCCAGGTTGTGGTATCTGACTGCACAGACACTGCACACCCTCTTATCAGTCACACAGTATTTACTCACAGGCTGGTTAGTATTAGTACATGCCTGTCTCTTCTACAGGGCTTGGCTACTTCCAGGATGCATGGACTATGTGGCTGCTTTCTAGTTTTGGCCTCAATTCCCTCTGGCATTCGGCTTCAGTTGCCTTTGCTAATCTCTGAGGAATAAATGCTGGACCTGACTCATAGAAGGCTTATCAATAAATTACAGTCTTTGGGCTTGGACTCCCATATTGTTAAATGGATTAGGCAGTGGCCGAGGGACAGACAACAGAGGGTTGTAGTCAATGGACTATATTCAGACCAAGGTCTTGTTACCAATGGGGTACCTCAGGGATCTGTGTTGGGACCCATATTGTTTAATATCATTATCAGCGATATTGCAGAAGGTGTGTCTTTTTGCTGATGACACAAAGATTTGTGTAATTTGTAACAAAGGGTTGCTGTTCCTGGAGGGATACACCAAATGGAAAAGGATTTAGGAAAACTAGAGGAATGGTAAAAAATCTTCCAACTAAAATGTAATGTTGATAAGTGCAAGATAATGCACCTAGGACGTAAAAACC